>NC_056737.1:301369354-301467406 GCF_019279795.1 Protopterus annectens
TTTGTATTGCAATGTTTTTGATAATGTAACAATGACTTTTTGAAACAACTGTTTAAATAAACTGAAACTGAGCCGAGTGTGACTCATCTTGATTCCTTAATGCCAGCCCCTGAACTCTGAACCTATATGCATTAAATATAGAATTTTGATCCCCAATCTCCACTGAAGTTTTGAACACTTAAAAAAAAATAATAAACACAAGAAAATATTATATGCAGAGTAGTAGATTTATTTATTTATTGAACTATGCCATAAGGTATAAATCCTTTACACTGTACCATTTAGAAAGTTACTAAATTACTTCAAACTGCTTATTGAGTTTAATTTGGTTTCTTTAGCAGATTTTGTTTCTGCAGTCTCTAGTTTTCTGAAATGCAGCGTATATATTCATAAGTGCTTACTAGGCTAACGACCACAAGGACCTCTTTAAGCCTAGCCATGCATCACATCCTTCTGAAGATCCTTTTGTATGTAGTTAATATGAGGCTGCCAAGGAAGCCTACTTCTGCAGCTTGTGATTTGGACTTTGTAAACTCCTTTGAAGCTGTAGATGTAGTGTGAAGTTAAAATATTTAATGGAGAGTGCTTTTTTTTCTGGTTGTGGGTTACTTCTGTCAGAATTTCAAAACCACATGTTCTTATGAGCAAGCATTGTGTGGTTTTCAACACTGAAAGGGTATGTTTGAGTACAAATCCATCTTGTCAAAACTTTTCACCTGTGTACTAAATCAGTCCATTCCACCATTTTGTATGGACAGCTATGACTTTGCTCATCAAAAAGTGCAAACGATCACAGATGGCTCAAATAGTCCACAAGGACACTGGATGACCTCTGACTGATCAACTTTATGTGCCTTTCAAGAAAGGATGAGAATGTCTACAGTCATTAAGCAGACTTTTCTAAATTGTTGCATAGCTGTATTGTCTTTTGTTCTGTAAGGCACTGTTAGAGAGCATGTCACTTCAGTAGGCAGCAGTATACTTCAGAAATGTTTCTTAATGACAGATTTTTGGAAGTTCCCACATGCACTGCACCCACACACTTACACTTTAAAGTGAATAATCAGGTCTATGTTAAATGAGCGAATGTTTAAAATAGTGAATGCTGATTTATCGACCCCTTAAGAGTGAAAGCTGACAATCTCGAAGACACAGAAATTTTGTTTTCCCCAAGGAAAGAAAATCTCTGTTCTACAAAAAAAAAAAAAGTTCAAAACACAAAATAAAGGGGGCTTCGCCCCCCCCCCTACTTAAATATACCAACTCTGAGATTGCACCACAGTGGAGGAAATGGCAAAGTCCCGAAAATGGCCCAGCAATTTTTTTTTTTTTATCTGGGGGAAATAATGTCACTGTTCCATGTCTTTGGGATTGTCAGCTTTCACTCTTAAAGGGTCGATAAGTCAGTGTTCACTATTTTAAGCATTTGCTGATTTAATATAGACCCGAATAATCAATCTGGAGGTAAGATAGGTTTGAACATGGCAGTGCTACAGAGGATCCTGTAACTGCCCCCTGCTTGTAGGAATAATAATATGGATTGGGAATCGACCCATTTATAAGTTTGCTGTTCGTGACCCTGCCATGAAGAAAAAAATAGTTTGATATTTCTGTATGTAACGATGCTACTGTAACAGTAGATCTTCAAGGAATGGTCATTGTAACAGCTAACAGCCCTTTGTCCATCCACGCGATAAAAATGAGTATAGTTTAATATTTTATTACATTTCTATGTCACAATAACTTTGTAGTTTAGTAGCATTTACTTGTTTGAAGCACATTAGTGTACTTCAATCACTGGTACCTCTGAGAGCTTGAAAGGCTTTGAATTGAGGAAGGTTCCTAACAATGGTAGTCCTGTAAAAGTTGAGTGCCCTATGCACCAACTATGGTTCCGTAGAACAGTTGCATGAGACCAGTATTTGCCTTTATAGGGACTTTGGCATTGCTGATGGAAATTTCTAGCTGGGGAAAGAAGATGAATAAAGGTGGGTAAACTCAAAATAATATGAATTACATTGCAGTGACCTCTCCTCAAAAATCTTCTGTTAAAGGTAAATATCCTAGTACACAGTTTTATTTTTTTGCCTACTCAATTATGTACACTGCTGCTGATTTGCATGTTGGAAACGCTGCCCTTGTAGATGCCGAAATATGTCTGTGCAGTTCAAAATGCCACCATACACCATAGATCACAGATAACTAATCATCTGAAAGCAAATTTTGACTTATTGCTGTTGTCCCCATGCTTGAGAGAAATAACACATCTGTAAAGATGTTGTGAGGTAGGAACATGGGTTGGTGCCATCATTGGGTAGCTCCATGTACAGTATGATCATGTTTGGTTTTACCTTCAGTATGTTCCTTTCCATTACAACTGAAGACGTCATAGTCTTTCAGTAATGTAAAGTTAAAGTTGTACTCTTCTAAAGATGTGCTGTGGTTAAGTGTGTAAAGTACTGCTAGGTGGGCTTTTCGGTGTGCATATACCAGTAGGACAGGGTATAGCAGTCATTGCAGAACCTTTACAAGAGTACTGTAGATGCTGAGTTTACAGAGATGTAAACTGAGCACTGCATTACTCTATGATGTCGTAGCTTTAGCCATCTCTGCATTCCTTTAGCTGTTGCATCCTTTCACTTTAGAATAGTAACGATCAAGGTGGTAACTTTACATTTGTGTGAGAGCATGTGGTGCATCACCTTTATTGTGCATGTACTATGCAGTCTACTAAAGAAACAGTAATGACAGCAGAATCAAATGTGTGGATAATAATGCATTGTCAAGCATGCCTCGCTAGAAGAACTAAGAGACCCAACTTTGTGAACCCCAAAACTGTGAAAAAGTGCAGCTGCTGCTCCAGAGATCATTTCATGTTGCACAGTTTGAGCATTTATGCTGGTAGGAATCTTTACATCCCAGCACCACAAGCATAGGGGATTGCATGCCCTACATCTCTGCTGACTGTGTATGCAAACTCAAGGTTGTTGTGCCCCCACAGTAGGGGCCACGCCAGGGTATTGCAGCCTTGTGTTTCTTGTATATCCTTTTGCATTTGTTAATGTAATTACACCATCCTTCAAATTCCAGCAGGTAACCAACATGTACCACTACTGTAGAGCAGCACAGGTTGCACATTTAAACATGTGCATGTTCGAAGTTTTGGTAGATGACACATGTGGATCCCTGGAAGCAGAAGTGTAGCTAGCTCAGCCAGTGCCCTGCACTGGTACCATGAATCAGGACCCCCATCCCTTTAGCTTTTCAAGAGAAGAGCAAAAAAAAAAAAAAAGGGCAATTTGCTCTATCTGTATTACACAAGCCACACACATACCCCTCCCTCCTGCCCAGCCATTCAGGTTCGGTTTCTGGGCTCTGCCACCGACCCGACCCTCTTTTATTAAAATAAATAAGAATGTATTCTTCTAAACTGTAGCAAAAACTGCTTGCTACAATGTCATAACCAATTACTACAGTTTAGACCACACACAGTGCTGCAGTGATCGTGGTTTGACCACAAATGCAATATCCACTTTTAAAAGCCAGTATTGCATTAAAGAGAGAGAGATTGGCCGATCACATCTCCAACATTTTACACCCCAGACGGTTGCCCCCTCTTGCACCGCCCTAGCTATGTTACTGCCTGGAAGCTCGACTTAGTACAGAGCTGTAGTTAAGTTGGATCAGCTGTGTGCGAGTGTTGCATAGCTGGTTGGTCACATGAATATTGTTTCTGAACTCAGACACAAGCAGTGTTGGACAGAATTGGACTGTGCAGAGACAACATCTAATGCACCCTGCCTCAACTCTTTAAGTGCAGAAGTATGTTAGAAATGCATAGGTGACCACAGAGTTACGAAGTCAGTTGTCATTGTACTAGCAGGTGCCTTCTGGAGTTTGCATTGTTCTCACCATGTCTGTATGGTCCATTATTTCTCCATTGTTTTCCTGAAAATCTTCTGCTTGATTAGGTACTGGTGTGGTAGATCTTCTTTTCCTTCTCCTATGCATTTAACTGAAATGTCTACTGAAACTTGGTTTATGCTTTCCACGATTCGTGAGTGTCTGTTGAGATAGTATTTATAACCCCAGAATGTTCTTCTTGTTTCACTGTTGCAGTCATCACACTTATGTTATCTGCTTGCAGGTAACCCTCAGTTGGCCCAAATACCAGAGACTTAGTATTTCTGCATTGGTTGCTGTCCCATCAGGTTTGATGTCAGGTCTTCAGGGGTATAAAAACAGGCAGCTGATGCCATTACATCAGTCTTTCTTGCCGAGGAGCCCGAAGCAGAAGCAGTTCGCACGAGTTCCGGTTGGCTGCTACCTGAGTTTTTGTTTCCGAATTGAATTTTCCTGAAGTCTTCTAAAGCTAAGTACCCCATTGGGTATCCTTTTTTCTTCTAACCGATGTCAGAAAAGGTTAACAATTGTCTCACCTGTGGAAAGCAAATACCACACAGAGATTTCCATTCTTACTGCTTCACCTGTTTAGGCCCAGACCACGGCATAATTTGCTGTCAGTTTTGTGCCTTGTTCAACGCCCGAACTATTCATTGTCAGGCCCTTATTGTTGCTAAATACTTTCGTTCTCATTCTCCATGTTGCAAAATGGTTTTGGTAACCCACCTGACTAACAATCTTCCAAAAAAAAACATAAGGATGAAGGCAGACCGCACAGGTCCAAAACTGCCGACAACGCTTCCGTTAAGCTAGTTGCCAGTTCGCTGGTACTCAGTGAGGTGCTTTCGCAGCCCTTGATGCCCACTTCAGTGGATTTGCAGGCCTCTACGGAGACCCGTTCGGAGTCCGGTATGCCGCAAGACTCTTCTTCAACTACAGAACCTGCGGATGTCTCTACCTTGGATGGGTTCAGAGCCACTGAGCAGGCACCGGTTCTGAGGAAGTTCTTCGCACTACCGATATTTGACACAAACCGATGACTTCTTTCGCATCTTCATTTCTGTCTAAAACTACCGAGTTTCTAAGGCCAAGAGTACGCACTATGCTTAAAAACCGACCACTCAATCTCGTGCACCTGCTTCCTTGCCACAACATCAAATGCTTAAAATGGCAGAAGACCTTATTATGCTGATTAGGGTTAGTCCGCCTTCCCCTGCTAAGAGAAAAAGAGGCATGTCCCCAGCAGCTTTAACAGACTGAGTCCGACGACTCTGAGGTATCTCATTTTGAAGACATGCCTTTATCTGCTTATGAGGATTCAGATGCAGAGGAATCCATTCCCTCTGCCTCTCCTCCAGAGGATTTTTCTTTAGGTGAAACCTTACATACTTTGAGAATGTTTTCACTGGGAATGCCAAGACTATCCTCAGTCCAAAAATTTCTAGATTTGCCACAACATAGGCCTTTAGCAATATCCCCACTCCTGGATGTTGTGTATGATGTCTTTATGGAATCCAGTTTAACTCTTGATACCTTACCCCCTGCTCTTAGAAAACCAGACAGGTACTACAGAGTCCCTGACTCTCACAAATTCCTTTTCAAAAATCCTACTGCTGACCCAGAGGTCATCTCCCAGGGGCCTAAAGGTATCAAAGCAACTACAGCTAAGAATCCCACTGCTTCGGACATGGGTTTCAGAGCTTTAGACAGATGCGGTAAGAAAGTATACACCTCTGCAACTCTCTCCATTAGGGCCTTGAATTGCCAGTTTCACATGCTGAAGTACCAACAACATATTATGCAACTTATTAAGCGAAAAACAGCTACCCTTACAGACTGTGCAGAAAATAAGGAATTACAGGAGCTTTTGCATTCTGCAAGCCAAGTCAGCAAGCATACTTTGCAATGTGGCTTTGATGCCCTAGATGCATCTTGCAGGGCAGCAGTCACTGGTCCTGTACTGAGAAGGCATGCTTGGCTTAAGGAGCAGACCTTGCCAGACCATGTCAAATCAAAATTACTAGACACTTCTTTGAACAAGGACAATCTGTTTGGCACTAAAGCAGAAGAGGTTCTTAAAAAGATGGAAGAAAAAGCTAAATCTATGCAAACAGTTAAAGACTTCTTGCAAGTACAGCCTCTTAGATTCAGTAGGCATTGCCCCTTGAAACATTGGTCCTTTCCAGCCCCCTCAAGGCCATCTCAAACTAGACCTAGGGGAAACAGACCCCCAGACTACAGTCTCAGGATATGCAGAGATCTAAGGAATGGAGTGCCTCCACTTCAAAAACAGGGAGTGCTAAGCAACCCCCTTACGAAAAGAATTCACAATTACTTCCCAACTCCACTCCTCACCTCTGCCCAACTGCTCGTGCCCCTAGAAGGAAAACTTGCCCATCATGCAAAAAATTGGACCTCAGACCGATGGGTCCTCAATATTGTATCCCGGGGGTACAACTTTTACTTCCACTCACTGCCAACCCCAAAAGGGTTCCCAGATCTTCCTCCAAACCAGTGGGCAGAGGCACAAAACCAAGTTCACTCCTTGCTCTCCATAACAGCAATTCAGCCTGTTCCTGCAGAACAGATAGGTGAAAGGTTCTATTCCAGACTTTTCCTGATACCCAGAAAAGAGGGCACTTTGCACCCAATCCTAGATCTTTCCATTCTAAACATCTTCCTGGTGGTACCAAAATTCAAAATGCTCACCCTTCAGCAGCTTCTTCCTATGCTGTCCAAAGATGCCTGGTTAGCCACCCTAGACCTAAAAGAAGCCTGTCTACACATCCCTGTCAGGGACTCATGCTGAAAATTCCTACGGTTCAGGGCAGGATCTATGCATTATCAGTTCTCTGCACTTCCCTTTGGCTTATCCACTGCTCCCAGAGTATTCACAACATGCCTGGCTCCAGCCATTGCCTATTGCATACAGAGAAAAATTCAAATTTACCCATACTTGGACGATTGCCTGAATCAGTCAGGCAGTCAGGAAAAGCTGTTGCAGCACCTGACATTTGTAAAGAACCTTCTAACTTCCCTGGGGTACACTATCAACAAAAAGAAATCAAAACTAGTCCCCAGTCAAAAGATTGTATTCCTGGGAGAAAGCTTGGACACAGCATCCCAGATGGCATTCCTTACTCCTGAAAAACAAGCTGATCTGACAGGCTACTTCAGTCAAATGGTCACCAGAACCCAACTATCCGCAAGGAAAATCCTGCAGACCCTAGGGTTCATGGCCTCTTGCATTCTACTAATTATGTATGCCAGACTGCATATGAGGAAACTTCAGTGGTACTTAAGTCTTTGGTGCCAACATTCTTAAGACCTAGAAACCGGCATACCTATCGTACATTGTCCAAGGACAGAGTTTCTTTGGTGGGCAGCAGCATGCAACCACAACAAGGGTCTGCCCTTTACTCAACCCCATGCTGGCCAGACCCTAACCACAGATACATCAGAGTATGTCTCGGGGGCACACCTGGATGACAAGTGCATTCAGGGCCATTAGATCCCAAGTCAAATTCATCTGCACATCAACCAAAAAGAGATGCTTGTTGTTCAGCACGCTCTGACAGCTTTCAAATCCACACTTTTACCAGGATCCCTGCTAATAAAAACAGACAACACTACAGTTATGTGGTACATCAAAAAGCAGAGGGGAACCCACTCTTGCCCACTCTGCAGACTAACCATGCCCCTGTGGAACATGGCCTTAGACATGCATATTCATCTGCAAGCTCAATTCCTGCCAGGCAAGCAAAATTCTCTGGCAGAACGACGTAAGCAGACATCTCCTAGACCCACACGAGTGGCAATTAGAACCCAGCACCTTCGGCCTTCTAATCTAGCAATGGAGGACCCCAGAGGTGGACCTCTTTGCCTCCCCCTACAGTCACCAGCTCAGCAAATTCTGCAACAGGACACCTCACAGCAGGGCCTGGAAAGTGGATGCCTTTTCCTTCCAGTGGAAAAATCTTTCAATCTATGCATTCCCCCTCTGCCTCTTCTCCCAAGAATATTACTCAAGATAAGCCAGGACAGACCAAGGGCAATCCTGATTGCCCCCGACTGGCCACGCCAGCACTGGTATCCACTACTGCACAGCCGGTCACCGGTGTCACCCTGGCACCTACCCCAGATCCCAACCCTCCTCTCTCAGTAGTGGGGGCAGATCTTGCAACCGCAACTGCAAACCCTGAATTTTGCAGCCTGGCTTATTCCCAGTCACCAGCCTAAGCAAGCAGGTACAGGACGTCATTCTTGAAGCCAGAAAACCCAGTACAAAGAAATCCTATGCTGATAAGTGGAAAAGGTATTGTTCCTGGATTCAGTCTAAAGGAGAGGACACAACACTGCCCTCCTTACCTATAATCCTGGATTACCTAGCAGATCTACTCCACAGAGGCCTATCCTTCTCCATTAAGATGCATGCCTCTGCCATATCGGCTCATTACAACACTGAGCCACCGCTCTTCTCTCACTCCCTCATCAGACAGTTCCTGAGAAGAGCAAACAACTTAAGGCCACCAAGGAGAGCACCCACCCCTGCTTGGGACCTTAACTTTGTACTGGAAAACCTCACGCTACCCCCCTTTGAGCCTGCAGCATCAGCAGAGTTAAAATTCCTTTCTTGGAAACCAGCCTTGCTTCTGGCCATCAGTTCAGCTAGAAGAGTGTCTGAGCTACAAGCACTTGCGGCTGTGGAACCTTTCATTACTTTTCATGCTGACAGGGTCTCCCACGGGGATAACCCTTCCTTTATGCCTAAAGTGGTGTCCAGTGTGGTTCTCAACCAATCTATCCATTTACCAACATTCTTCCCTAATCCTCAAAAAAAAAAATGTTAAGGATCCTGCACTCCTTGGATGTGCACAGACAGCTCAGATTGTACCTTGACAGGAATAAGCCCTTCAGGAAATCTGACCAATTACTAGTCAGTTTTGCACCAGGGGCAGAGGGCAAGGCCATTTCAAAACAAACAATTTCCAAATGGATAGCACACTGTATCCATTTCTGCTACAAACACCATGGGAAACCAACCCCTTAGGGGGTCAGAACACATTCCACTTTGGCAACTTCTACCTCTACACCTTTCCTCAGAGGAGTCCCTACCAGGGACATTCTGGAAGCTGCTACTTTGAGTTCTGTACACACCTTCAAGTATTACCACCTGCCTATTTTTTCCAAATTCAGGGCGGGTTTTGCAACAGCAGTCCTGCAGGGCTTATTAGACAGCCCCAACACTTCTTGACTGCCTCCACCCTTTCGTCACTTTGGGAATCAAACAAAGTGTGATGACTGCAACAGAAAAACACGAAGAACATAGTACAGTTGTGTACGCTTACCATAAATGTAGATGTTCGAGTGTATTCCTGGTTTCCCACCCTCCAGACCCCTTGTCTGTCTCTCTCTCCTCTCTGTTTATTGTTCTCCCCTTACAGGGCTGTTGGTATTTACTTTTTACTGGTGGTGTTTTTCCCACCATAACTTAGCTTCCTATTTGGGGACTCTTGACATTTGGGACAAGAAAACCTGATATAATGGCGTCGGCTGCCTGTTTTTATACCCGTGATGTCAGTCCTGGAGCGACAGCAACTGACGCATAAATACTAAGTCTCTGGTATTCATGCCGACTGAGGGCTACCTGCAGGCAGATAACCAAGTGTGATGACTGCAACAGTGAATACACTCTAACATCTACACAACTGTACTTTGTGGATGCTTTATTTTGGGGCTGTGATGTTTAAAGGAGTTATGTGACTAACTACTGTTTAGGATTCAGTTTCTTGATTTGCAGTCATGAGATCGATTAACTGCCATGATCCCACCTGCTGTCAACTGCCCTTTTTGTTGTTGCACATACTTATCTTTGGCCCAGGTTATAAAGGTTTACAAAGGATTAGTCAAAAAAGAGTGAAAAAAAAATGGTGAAATTATATGCTGTCTAGATTACGTTATGCACACAGGACTTTGTTGTATGGTCACTTGTCCTTTACAGGGTGTTTTGATCATAGGTATTTTGTTAACTTTCTATCAGATTTTGCCATGCAGTAGTAAGTATTGTAACCCTAATAAATAACAGATTGCTAGATGCATGGGTGGGCATCTCATGCTTAATATGCTGCTTACTGTTCTGTGCAGGTCCAAAGGGTATACCTCATGGCCCACTTATAAACTGGGCTTAACATAGTGTGATATGAACTATCCTCTGCATATTGCTGGTTTTAGTCACTGTCCATCAGGTCCATGGGTAGGTAAGCATAGGTGTAGGGGAAACATTGGGTATTGTGTTTTCCATGATCAGTTTGGGTGTGTTGCTGTATGCCAAAATTAGTGTACAGTGTCTATAGCTAGCAACCTGTTAGCTACACCTGCAGTCTTGTATCCTTTCTACTAGTTTTATTTTCTGTCTGTGTTGTCCCAGGACCTGCATTTTGCTTACCTCAGCAGCCCCCAACAGGACTCACAATGATAAGGGGGGTATAGAGAGTATATCATGCAAGATGTGGGTAAAGATTAACATAAAAGCAGCAGGTTCAGCAGTTCCTGGGTACAGTATACAAGATAGTTGGTAACTTGTCCCACTTGACACCATGTCAGGGATGACGGCAGACTACAGTTGGTGACATAAGCAGGAGGGGGTTAATGGACGTACATAACTGAGAAGCTCCTTGCACCCCCTGCGGTGTCTACAGCAAGCTGTACCTTATGTGTTTTGGAAATGGTGGTAAAGCCGGTCTGTGGAAGGTTTTGAATAGTGAAGCGTAGTCTCTCTCCCTAATGTAGCAATGAAGATGTGTTTATTTCAATTGTAAAAGCAGACTGGAATTTAATTCTAGACTGTTTGAGGTACTTGAAATACTGTAGATCCTTGAGATGACATATTTGAAGCAAGTTATGGTTTTCCTTTTGCCTTCCCATAGATCTTTCAAGTGCAATTAATTTTTGAAGTTCCGGAAGATCTTCTTGGTTAGAAGTCTAGAGAAAAGCATATAAAGCAAGATGGCCCTGTGGGTCTCCTTTTATATGTAAAAGCATGCTGCATGTGTATGTAAAATGTCATCCTAGTGGTACTGTGAGCTGCTCTAGGAAAGTACCTCTGGAAACATTTTTAACTGGATAGAGATAAGGTATTGGGGAACACTGGTCTCCTACGAATATTGAGCTGTTGCATGGGTCAGATCTCTGCTATATCATTAAAGTGAGCATTTTGCGTAACTGTACTCAGTGGTTACAGAAGAGCTGTGCTTCAAACTTCAGATGCAATTGACATTTAGTTCCTAATTATAATGTATGCCTTTGAGTATTTAACTGTAGTTTGAATGTGTACCTTTTGACATCAGTTTCTATATGCTATGAATTTGCATGTAGAGAAAATTAAATCTTAACAGAAGGATCACTGTAATTTTGGAAAGTATATGCACATTCGTTGACAGTAGTAGATATTTTTAGCTATAGCATCGCCCATTGACATAACTACATTTTAAGAACTGCTTGAAAATTGGAGATAATGCACTACCTGTACTTTTAACAATAAGAAACTTTGTTTAACTACATCCTGTTATGCTGTTAATTTTAAAACAGTCCAAGCACCCGTGTAGCCGTGGCAACCATATCTACACCGTCATCTTCTGTACTATTTTTAAGATTTGTCTCATTATCGGTGTCTGTGTTAGATGCATATTATTTGGATATTAAATACAACACCCATTGTAATTTCTAACAACGATGTCTAAATATCTGTGAATTTTAGATTCTGTGCTGTTGTGTACTATGCATTTTTAACATCATTGCTTAGGTTGAAATTTTGTTACTAAAAGTAATATGTCATTTAGTGCATCTCTGAGGGGGAAAAAAAAGAGGTGCTTAGAAAAAATGCTAAGATGAGTACACAGATGGTTACTTTGGAAGAGTCATTGAAGCCAAGCAGCATTTAACAAAATGTATCTTTATTGCTCTTGTTTGTATCTCCTTGTAGATCCAATGCTTAAAATTAAGTTCAAAAAATATTTTGGCTGCATCCAAAATTAGAAAATTGACAGTATAACAGAAGTACAAAAGCCAGGACTGCTAATTGTAGGAGCTCAAAAATGTAGCTGCTGGTTCTGGAATAGTTTCTGTAGTTCCAAGGTGCTACGTTTGCACAATTTTATCATTTCTGTGCTTAAATCCACATATTGAATGGCCTTGTTCTTGTGTGTAGTCAGATTTCTTTAGTTTTGTATGTTACTGTGTAAAGTTTGTTTACTTTGAATGTGCCATTTTCTGCACAGCAATATACCTACCTATTGGGGTGCCTTACACTTGAGTTAGTGATTTTTGAGTTTGAGAAAAGATGTACACAAGTACTAATTTCCCAGTCTGATGCTGGGGATAAGAGAAATAGTGAATGCGGCATGCATTGCAGAATAGTGTAGTGTGTATGTTTTAGGGAACATCACTACTGCTGAAACCCTCATTTCTCAGAGGTTGTGGTACACTTGTGCTTTGAACTTCTACTTCTAAAGGAGTATATGCTCAAACAGCACACACTCTGATTTAGACAGAATGCCACTAATTCTCAAGTCTTGTTTTTGTACCCATATATTATACTCAATAGATCCCAGTTTGCCAGTGTTTTTTACTTAGGAAAAAATCTTGTTTTACTACAAATGAGGTTTAAGTAACCCAAAAGGCTCCTTTCTATCCCATTGCAAGAACTTCCCATGCCTTTCAAACACATGTATCCCAAACCATAGCTACCCTGTCTAGCAGCCACTGCAGTTCCTTGATTCAGCAGCCTGATTTTGCTATTTAAATTTTGAGGAAACAAAATATTCCTCTGCCCAGGATTTTTTTTTTTTGTCTTTCTCGTTCTCTCTGTAAGCTTGCAGTAGAAAAAAAAAACTTTGTCTTTCTCCAGCTGTTCTCACTGCATACGTGCCACCTCTCTGTTCCACACATTGTCATCCAGAGGTTTAAGACAAGTCTGTTTTGCTTGCTTTAATTGCCCCTTGCTGTATTTCAATGTTCTCAATCTCTTATGTCTAATATTCAAGACATTGCCTAAAATAAACTTAACCTGGAATATTTTTTAAGTAGTTACATTGCCCAACAAGGATGTTGCTTGAATAAGCTAATTGGTGTTATTATACACTTCTGAAAAATAGTCTGTAACTGTAATATCTAGTAGTGCATATTGCCTAACGTGGTTTTGCTACAATCCTAAATTTTCCAAGGGGCACACCAGAATTTTAAGGCAAGACAATTCTGGAAAGATGGGCCCAAAATCATAATACTGTTTTCTCAACCTCACTGGATGGTGGGTGTGTGTGCCGTGGGTTTCACTTTCCACAAGTCAGCCATTATTGCCCATTGAGTTCAAATATCTATTGCACCCAGTAGCTTGCGTTGGCAAAACCAGATGTTCTTCATATTTCTGTATTGCAGTCATCACATTTGGGTTATCTGCTTGCAGTCATCACATTTGGGTTATCTGCTTGCAGTAGCTCTCAGTCGGCCTGATTATCAAAGTCGCTTGGGTCCTGCGTCGGTTGCTGTCTCATCTTCTATGACGTCAGGTAGTCAGGGGTATAAAGCATGCAGCCGACGCCATTACGCCAGTCTTTCTTGCCGTGCCCGAAGCAGAAGCAGTTCTCAAGTGCCGGTCGGCCGACTTCTGAAATGTTCGTTTTCGAGTTTCAGAACCGAAATCTTCAACTAAAGCTAAGTACCCCATTGGGGAAAATTTCTTGCTCTAAACCGATGTCAGTAAAAGTCAATAATTGTATCTCTTGTTGAAAGCAAATACCTCACAAAGATTTTCATTCGTACTGTATTTCTTGCCTAGGCCCAGATCACGACTTACCTTGCTGTCGGTTTTGTGCCTTATTTAAGCAATGAACTATATGTCATCGGTATATTTACGCTTTTAAATATTTTGGCACTCGGTTCAATTATCCAAATATGTCTTCGGTAAGCCACCCGACTACCGACATTCCAAAAAATGCAAAGATAAAGACAGAGACAGGCCGCCTAGGTCCAAAGCTGCCGACGATGCTTCTCCTAAGCTAGTCACCAGTTTGCCGGTACTCAGTGAGGCACTTCGGCAGCCCCTGATACCCGCTGCTTTAGATTCGCAGGCCTCTACTGAGACCCATTCGGAGTCCGGTATGCCACGAGATGCTTCAACTGTGTAACCTGCGAATGTCTCTACCTTGGATAGGTCCGGAGCCGCTGTGCAGGCACTGGCTTCTGAGGGTGTATTCAGGCCTTACTGACTTGCATATTAAACCGACACCATCTTCTTCTTCGAGGCCTAAAACTCGAACCATGCCTAGAAAACCGACACCCAGACCACATGGTCAGGCCTCTATGCCTAAAAAACAAATAAGAATGGCTGAAGACCGTATTACTTTAATCAGGGGAAGCCAACCTTCCCCCTCTAAGAGACCTAGGACTGAATTTGCTTATGATACTTCTAGGATTTACCCTTCTCTACCTATGAGGATTCTGATGCAGAGGACTCTATTCCCTCTGCTTCCCTCCCAGAGGATTTCTCCTTTGGTGAAACTTTGCATACTCTTAGGGAGCATTTCCTCGGGGAAAGCCAGGATTACTCTGATTCTAAAAAGAGACTTAGGGATTTCTTACTCCTGCCCCAACACAGGCCTTTAGCTATCCCTCCTGTACTAGACATTGTTGGTGATGCCTTTTTGGAATCTAGCTTGGCCCCTGACTCTCTGCCTCCTGCTCCCAGAAAACCTGATAGATATTACAGGGTTCCTAACTCTCACAAGTTCCTTTTTAAAAATCCTACTGCGGATCCTGAGACCATTTCACAGGCACCCAAGGGCATTAAGGCTACTATTGCCAAAAATCCTACCCCCTCTGATAGAGACTCCAGGGCGTTGGATAGATGGGGTAAGAAGGTATACACTTCTGCAACTTTGGCCATTAGAGCCTTAAACTGCCAGTTTCATATGTTAAAGTATCAGCAGCATATTATTGGATTGCTTATTTTGATTCCTGACTGTTCTGAAAATAAGGATTTACAGGATTTAATGCATTCTGTTGAACAGGTTGGAAAGCATAATTTGTGCAATGTGGTTTTGATTCACTAGAGGCATCTTGCGGGGCTGCTGTCACTGGGTCTGTACTTAAAAGGCATGCTTGGCTTAAGGAGCAATCTTTGCCAGATCATGTTAAAGCTAAATTGCTGGATGCTCCCTTAAATCAGGACTGCCTGTTTGGCAACAATGCAGAAGAACTTCTTAAAAGAGCCAAATCTATGCAAACTGTTAAAATTTCCTACAAGTACAGCATCCAAGATTTAGTAGGCATTGGCCCTCTAAGAATTGGTCTTTTCCTGCCTCTTCCAGGCCTTCTCAGTCCAAACCCAGAACCAGCAGAACACCCAGGCTTCAGTCCCAGGGTACACACAGGACTAAGCATGGAGGGCTCCCACTTCCAAATCCGGGAGTAGTAAGACTCCCCCTATGGTAAACTGTCTCATTGACTTAACTTTAAAACTTCCAAGCACTTCTCAACTGACTGCTCCTTTATGGGGAAATATTGCTATGCAGGCAAAAAACTGGGAACTCATTACCCAGGACAAATGTGTTTTTAAATATAGTTTCCCAAGGATACAGATCTCGCTTCTACACGTTACCAACCCCAAATAGCTGGCCAGATCTACCCCCAAATCAGTGGGCAGAGGCTCAAAAGCAAGTACTCTCTCTCCCTTTAGCATAAAGGCTATTCAGACTGTACCAGAAGAGGAAAAGGGACAAGGTTTCTACTCAAGACTTTTCCTGGTACCCAGAAAAGACAATGCATGGCATCCTATCCTGGACCTTTCTATCTTAAACACCTTTTTGGTGATTCCAAAATTCTAGATGTTAACTCTTCACCAGTTACTTCCTATGCTAGGCAAAGATGCCTGGTTGGCAACATTGAATTTAAAGGAAGCCTACCTGCACATCCCAATCAGGGAATTTTGCAGAAGATACCTACGCTTCAAAGCAGGTTACATGCACCGTCAGTTCTCTGCATTGCCCTTTGGCTTATCTACTGCTCCCAGGGAATTCACAAAGTGCCTAGCTCCAGTCATTGCATTTTGCAGGCAAAGAATTATTCAAATATACCCATACCTGGACAATTGGCTAATTCAGGCAGAAAGCCAGGACGTACTTTTCAATCATCTGGCATTTGTACAAAAGGTGCTAACTTGTCTGGGCTACACCATAAACGAAAAGAAATCACATCTGGTACCCTGTCAAATTATATTCCTGGGAGCAAGCTTGAACAAAACTTCCCAGATGGCTTTCCTCACGCCAGAGAAACAAATTCATTTTGACAACTTACTTCAAACTAATGGCCACAAAAACCCTGCTATCTGCAAGGCAAATACTGCATGCCTTGGGGTTCATGGCCTCCTGCATTCTACTAATTCCATATGCAAGACTGCATATGAGGAAACTACAATGGTATCTAAAACTCCTATGGTGTCAACATTTTCAGGATCTAGAAGCAATGATTCCTATCATACCTTGCCTATGGTTAGACTTCCTTTGGTGGGCAGAGGCCTGCCACCAAAACAAGGGACTACCATTCACTCTACTCTCTGCCACCCAAACCCTAACAGACTCATCAGACTATGCATGAGGGGCTCACCTGGCAGGGAAGTGCATTCAGGGCAAACGAAACCCAAGTCAAATGCACCTGCTTATCAATCAAAAAGAAATGTTAGCTATACAGAATGCTCTGACAGCCTTCAAGGACCACATTCTTCCAGGACAGTTAATGGTAAAGACGGACAACATCACTGTTATGTGGTACATAAGCAAGCAGGGGGGGTACCCATTCTTACCCCCTCTGCAGACTAGCCATGGCTCTGTGGAACACAGCCTTGAGCCACCAACTGCATCTACAGGCTCAATTCCTGCCAGGAAAACTAAATACACTGGCAGATGAACTAAGCAGAAACAGTGAATCACGAAGAACATAGTACAGTTGTGTTCTTACCATAAATGTAGATGTTAGAGTGTATTTACTGTTGCAGTCCTGGTTATCCTCCCTCCAGCCCACTGACTTCTTTTGGCTATACCTCTACTCTCCTTTACTATGCTTAAAAGCCTTTTGGCATATTTGCTTTTTTGTTGGAGGTATAACCTTGTATATATATTTAATTGCTTCCCATTAGGGGGGCACCTAACATCTGGGGCAAGAAAAACCGATGTAATGGCATCTGCTGCATGCTTTATACCCCTGACTACCTGACGTCATGGAAGATGAGACAGCAACCGACGCAGGACCCAAGACTTTGATAATCAGGCTGACTGAGGGCTACTGCAAGTAGATAACCCAAATGTGATGACTGCAACAGTGAATACACTTGAACATCTACATTTATGGCAAGTGTACACAACTGTACTTTTCCCCCACCCTAAAACATAGCTTGAAATTGCATCAAAACCTGTGAGATAAGTCCTCATTTTTCATGCAGAACATTTTATTTTTTCTGATTTTTGGAGTTTGATATCATATGCATCTCTTTCCTTGCCAAAGTGTACTCCTGTGAGCAATTAAGTTCAGGTCGTGCTGTGAATTTAACTTGGTAACTTTGAGGGAAACATCCTAGTTTGAAGCAGATTTATTTGAAGTCCAGGACAAGGAGTCCCTCCTCTACTCATCCTGTTTACATTCTGCTAAATCAGAGGTGAATGGAAAGCATTCTGCAGAGATTATAAGGCTTCTCCATGAGGCAGCTGCACAGTGGAAGCAAGATGGTCTTTGAAGACTTGAAAGTAAGGTGTTTTTTTGTTTCATGAGCAATAAAAGTAAAGCATTTGCTCATTTCTCCACTACCACTATGAAGATGTCAGAGTCCAGATTGACTGTTCTACCAGTTGTGGCTGGAAAGGTTTTAGATTTTTGCCTAGTCCAAAATATTCATATAGCTCTGACCAGATCAGAATTGTTTGAAATACGGTACATTACATTGATGCCAGTACCTGATCCTATCATCCACTTATCAGGTTACTGTTCCATAGTCCATATAAGAAGAGGATTTATTTTGCTTTGATTCCATTGTTGGTACCACTGCCTGTCATACCATTATTAGGTGTTCAGCTGGAGCAGTTCAGAGTTCTTTGCATTTCTTTGCATGAGCCAGCATGAGTCCTCCAGATGCTTACCTGCCCTCACTTTTATAACCTTGCTGTAGTTTGGAGAGTATGTTATAGGCCTGAACTAACATTCTCATATGGGGTATCCTGTTTCTCAAGACTGAATTGCTGAGGTCACTGTTGCTGTGTCTTTATTGCTGCTGGAGGTAGTTACTGCTCATACACGTTATCATTTTGAGTGAGACTTGGCACTTCTGTATTCTTCCATTGAGTTAATGCTGTAATGTCCTTTATCTGCAGTTTTGGTTTCTTGGTTCCATCAGGGTAAATAATATAATCTTTCTGTTTATTTCAGTCTTTCTGTTAAAATGGGTACTTTAGAATGTCTACCTTGTTTTACTTTTTGTGTGAACTTACATTTTCTCTCTCTTAACAGTTTGAATCTAAGGAGGATTTAGCCCCCTCTTTCATCTTGCATGTTAATTCATGCTTTATTTTCCAAAGGCAATTTGTCTCACTCGAATATGTGATTAAATCTAATATATAAGGTTTTTCCTTAAGATGTCCTTAGTGGGAATTACTACTTTACTAAGTTGCATGATGCTTGTTGTTGCTGCATGAAATTGTACTGAATTTTGCTTTTCATCCCAGCTGTCAGCGCTATACATTGTGAGTGTCACATAGAGATGCTACTGCCAGGAAACCCTTCACAAACTCGTTTAGTTATCAGTCATATTTATTTTGAATGGCAGTCCTTGGAAAGTTGCCCTTCACTTGGCATCTACCTTTAGAGTTTCTGTTTTTGTGACATTCCAATTTGTCTGCTCTCCTTGATGTCTTCCATTTATTTCTGCCTTCAGCCACTCACTGATAATTTCTCTACTAAGTCAAGCAACGGCTGCCATGCATTCTCCATTGTCTGATAGAATTTCGCACATCTAAAGTCATCCCATGTGTTTACCACTCTGAGGCAAACTTCTGTCTGGGGACTTTTGATGGCTTGAAAATTAAATTTGACTACAGCCAACATCTGTGAGTAAAAGCTCATTTCTTGCAAGTCATTCTTCCTTGATGGTGTGTTGGTATCCATGTATGTGCTAACTTCACTTTTCATTCAGACATGAAAGAGCAAGCCCACTTAATTAAATGGGCAGTTGCCAAAGCCCCCCCCCCCCCGAGGTTTTGTGGTCTCAGGTGTACCCATAGAGACTTTGAAAACTTATGAACATTCAGAAGACCTGTAGCTGAAACACTGATATGTCCAAGGGGTTATTTGCATATATCCTATGTTCCTCCGCTGCCGGAGGTTTAAGGTGTTGTACAAGGAAGACTCTTCTCTTGCTGGGTCTTTCTTGCAGTTTTTACAGAAGCATTACAATTTAGAGGATTGTGAGAGCAAAACCCTCATGTATGGAGTGGCAGTGAAGGACAATCACCTCTTCATCAGGTTTGATGGCTCATATCTTAAAAAAAAAAAGTTGTATGAACCATAACCACTTGTTACATTACAGACCTAGTGTGGATTTTTTAAATTCTTTTATGTGGCAAACTGATGATGTTATGTAGTCCTATCTCGCCTACATTCTTACCCGTGGGTTCAGAGCCGAATATTGGCTCCGACTCTGCCAACTTTACTAGCTTGAAGTCTCGCATTGGCTGGGCCAAGTGGGTATCCCATGGTGCACTGCTCCATATCCCCAGATCTCATTTGCCGCCCGTGTAGCTAGGACGGGGTCTCGCTTGGCTGTGGCCAAGTACCCTCTTTTTTGCTATTTCTCTTAGAGAAATTTGATATTTCATACCCAAAAGCTATTTTGATAGCTATTCTTGTTGCTGTTGCTGTGTTTGAGTGTGGTAATTGTGCTTTTTGGTATCCCTAACTGTTCCAGCAGGCTAGGCCCATTTTAGAGGACCTAGTCCTCCCCTCTGTTAGATGAACTATTAGTGTGATTGTGTTTTGTCTGTGTGTCCCCTTAGAAGAACCGTTTCAGTTAGAGGTTCTTAGATTGTGTCGAGTAGAGTTTTTTCTGGTGTATCTACTTTGTGTGTTGTTTTCGCCCTTTTTGTGATTTGTGTCTAGGTGGTTTCGCTTAGCACTAGTTATAAGATGTCTAAGGATCAGAAGGAGCATAAGCCTTCTGGCTTTAAAAAATGTTCCAAGTGTGGATATAAGATGTCCATCACGGATGGACACTCTGCGTGTGTTTACTGCCTTGGAGCTATCCATTTACAGGAGTCATGTAGCTTTTGCCACGCGTTCAGTCCTAGGGTGCTCCAGGAGAGGAAAAATAAATTAATATTGAAAGGACTTCTAAAACCGTCGTTTGAGGAAGCTATAGACTCGGCTTCCAGTTCTCAGTTAAAATCCAAAGCTTCCAAGGCTAAGAAAAGGTCTCCGGCTCCATCTATATCTTCGGAGCCTCCGGAGAAGATTACTGTACTGGACTCTACTTCCTCGGCTCCACTGTCCTCGGGGCCACAGGAAGTATCAGTGTTAACTGAATCGGCATCTGCTCCTATCATTCTTGAACCCATTCGGAGCCGGTCACCCAGTGTGATGCATGGTTCACCTGACGAGATCCCAGTCTCCATCGCTCTCCTCCAAATCCTCCAGGCTTTCTGATTTGGATGTTGATAGGGTGGTGCAGAGGCTCCTGCAGTCGCCGGTGTTGGCTAAATTGTCCTCGGCTCCAACCCACTCTGCTCCAGAGCCAGTTCCTATGACCGTTTCGATGATTCCTCCTCCGAGCACATCCTTGTCATCGGAGCCGGTATGCTCCGCTCCAGGTGATGTTCCTACGCCGGCTCCGATATCCCCTCTGGGTCTATTGGTGCCGACCTCTGCTCCGACCATGTCGGTTCTGTCCACAGGGTTCGGGACTCTGGTCTCTTCCGTTGGGCCCGAGGGGGATACTTTGGGACATCTGTCGGTTCCGAGTCTCCCACTCGGTGCATCGACTCGTGGGACCCCGGTCCCGGTCATGGCCTCGGAGGCCGGCCGGTCCTCGGACTCGGGGGACTGGCCTTCGAGGCCATGTGGAGCATGCTGGCCAGGTCATCAGCTTCATCACCCGTGCCGGTCATTCCGTCCCCCACCACCCCAGCGAGAGCCTCTGATACTCACCTATCCATGGACAGTAAAGCGCCTGGGCCTAAGGATACCCCCATGAGCTGTCCCCAACTTTCTGAGGGTCTCCCAGCGTTCATGCCTGAGGAGCCTCCTAGAAAGAAATTGTTCAAGAGAAAGCACATAGACTCCCAGGATGAGTCTCTCACCTCTGATACTGACCTTGAGGAATCTGAAGGGTCCCCCAAGTCATCATCTGATGTTTCCTTCTCCGATATCCTGGAGATACTGAAACAGAGGTGACTGGCCTTCCAGAGGTGACTGGCCTTCCAAAGCTCCTTCCGAGGAGGAGTCAGTATTCCTTAAGGCTTTTGGTGCTCAACCCTCCGCCTCCTGGGTGTCTCCACCCTTCGAACTTCTTGACCTCATCTGTCGAAGAGCATGGGAAACCCCGATTCTGTGGAGCCTGTGCCCAGGCGTCCCAACAAATTCCTTTCCGCCCTCCCCCCAGGGCAAAGAGTTTCTGTCAAAAGGAGTCCCTGTAGATGCCATGGTGGTGGTGGCAGCCACCCAGAAGGAAGTAGCAGTCTTCTTCATCCATCTATCCTCCTAACAAGGAGTCTAGGACCATGGATCGGTACGGGAAGCGTACCATATCTTCAGCAACCTTCACTCTACGGTCGCTGAATTATCTGTCTCACTTAACTCAGCTCCAGAGAGATATCCTCAGAGTTGGGAGATACTCTTACGGGTAACATACCTGAGGCAGTGGCTCAGACGGTTAGCGCCCAGGTCTCTACCCTCAACTCCATTGCTAACTCGTCCATGCGGCTCATTTCGTATGCAGCCGAGGGAGCGAGTAGGGCAGCAAGCTCAGGGGTCGCCCTTAGAAGGCAAGCCTGGCTGCGCCTGTGTCACTTTGCGGAGGCCTTCAAGTCTTCCTTCACTGATGCCCCCTTTGACGGTTCCTCCTTGCTTGGGACCAAAGTGAAAGACACCCTCACCAGATGCGAGCAAGAGGGAAAGTCACTGTCTGCCGTAGGGGTCTGTTTTTCCCTTCCTTCTAGGCCTTATCCCAAGGCCCAGTGGGGGGGAAGATGTGGTTCAAGAAATCGCAGAGGTTTTTTCCTGCCGCACAAGGTGAACCCCCCTCCAGAGGCAGGGGAGGGTGGGTTATTCAGGGAGACATTGCCCCAGAGGCAGAGGGGGCCCCCGGAATTCGGGAGACCGTGACTCCTTCCGTGGCTCTCCATACTCTCATTCCTGAGGGTGTGCCCGACTGCGCTTATCCAGAGCCAGTCAGGGGGTCGAATTTCCTTATACCCAGAAGCCTGGGAGAGCATTACCCAGGACCGATGGGTATTACGGATAATTTCCGGAGGTTACCTCATTCCATTCTCTTCAGTACCCCCGCCAATCAGAAAAATCCCAGACGTTCCACTCAGTCAAAGGGATCGAGCAGCCTCAGAGGTCTCGCAGCTGCTGGAAAAAGGAGCCATCCAACATGTCCCCTCAGACCAAATCGGATTAGGGACTTGCTCAAGATTCTTTTTGGTGCCGAAAAGAACAGGGGACCGGAGACCCATACTAGATCTCAGTCAACTCAACAATCACGTACACAAGTCCAAGTTCCGTATGGTCACACTACAATCGATTCTCCCATTTTTGGGAGAGGAGGTATGGATGTGCTCCATCACCCTCAAGGATGCTTACTACAGGAGTCACCTACGCTTCCGGCTGGGAGCCAGTCACTTCCAGTTTCGAGCCCTGCCATTTGGTCTCACCACATCCCCCAGGGTGTTCACCAAATGTATGGCGGTGGTGACGGCTCACTTGAGACGTCGGGGATTCCAGGTGTTTCCGTACCTGGACGACTGGCTCCTTACCGCCCCCTCCAGGCATCAACTAGTTCAAACCAGGGACGCTACCATTAATCTATGTCACCAGTTGGGCATAACAATAAATTGGGAAAAATCTGCCTTATTGCCTTCACAGCATGTCACCTTTATAGGAGCAGATTTAGACACCATTCGAATGCGAGCATTCTTACCACAAGAAAAGGATCACAGTATTACAACAACAAATACACATGCTGATGCCCCTGAGACAAGTGAAGGCAAGACTGGTTCTCTAACTCCTAGGGACCATGGCAGCAACTGTCATGTTGGTCCCTCTAGCGAGATTACACAAGACTTCTTCAATGGCTCCTCTTTGTTCAATGGTCTCTTCAAAGACTCCCACTATCTCATCCCATCTTACTCACGGACAGGTGCAAGCAGGACCTCCGTTGGTGGCTGTGCATCAACAATTTGAACGGGGGAAAGCCCTTCGTTCCACCTGTCCCTATTGCCACGGTGACCACGGAAGCCTCCCAGATGGGGTGGGGGGGCATTGTCTTGGCAGGACAGTCCAAGGCACGTGGCAGGAACACGAGATACATTTGCATATAAAATGAGAGCGGTGCTTCTTGCGTTGCAGGCACTTCAGAAGGTTCTTCCTCTAGGGACAATTGCGATACACTCAGACAACATGTCAGTTATGTGGTATCTCAACAAGCAAGGGGGAACCCGGTCTTACCCTCTGTGCAGAGAGGCTATGCGAGTGTGGCACTGGGCAATAGCTTCCCAACGGTTTGTGGTGGCAACGCACATTCCGGGGAAGTCCAACGTAATAGCGGACAGACTAAGCAGAGCTATCCTGATGTCTTACGAGTGGTCTCTGAATCGCCTGGTTGCAGAGCGAATCTTCAGCAGATGGGGTCAGCCTTGCTGCGACCTTTTTGCCAGCCCTCTCAATGCGAAATGCCGCAACTACTTCACGCTGATCCCCCCACAGGGGGAATCACCCAGGGACGCTCTGGTTCACGATTGGCCCTCCGGTCTGCCTTATGCTTTCCCTCTATTTTCCCTGCTGTCAAGGGTGATTCAGAAAGCGCAATCCTTGGGAAACAGAATGATTCTGATTGCTCCACACTGGTCTCGTCAAGTCTGGTTCCCCTTTCTTCAACCATACATTGTGGACACTCCCTGGATTCTGGACCCTCAACCAGATTTACTGACACATGTTGGGACAGTTCCACCCCTCTCTGATGACTCTCCGGTTGACAGCCTGGCTACTCCACTTCCATCTTTAGTCAGACATCAGAATTTTTCACCGGAAGTGGTCCATATATTCTTGTCCTCTCATAAACCATCCACTAGAAAGATTTATTCTAGTAAATGGAAAAGGTTCTCTATCTGGGCACATACTAGAGGCATTGATCCTTACACAGCTCCAATAGATTCCGTTCTGGAGTTCTTGTCTATGCTTTTCTATCAGGGGTCCGCATCAGCCACCATCAAAATTCAGCTGGCGGCGATATCTAATTTCCACGTAGCGAATGAACCTAGTCTCATGGCACACAGACTATGCAAAGCATTCCTTAAAGGTACTCTGTTGCTTCGTCCCTCAGTGTCCAAACCTATCATGCCCTGGGATCTCAATTTTGTTCTACAAGCCCTTACTTTACCACCATTTGAGCCTGCAGCTACCTGTGAATTAAAATTCTTGACATGGAAAACAGCATTCTTAACAGCAGTCACTTAAGCGAGACGGGTTTCGGAGATTCAAGCCCTCTCCATCAAACCCCCATATTTAATCTTCCATAACGATAGGGTCTCTCTTAGACCAAACCCCTCGTTCCTTCCTAAAGTGGCTTCCGTGTCTAACATGAATCAGTCCATTGTGTTGCCTGTTTTCTTCCCCCACTTTTCTAACAAGGCAGAATTTAGATTTCACCAATTGGATGTACATAGACAGTTATGCTTCTATCTACACCAGACAAAAGATATCCGGAAATCTGACCAACTTTGTCTCCTTTTTGAAAAAATGAATGGGTTCAAGGTCATGCTGTCTAGATGGATAGCCAGTTGTATCTCTTTCATCTATCAGGCAGGAGGTAAAAATCTGCCATTTCCAGTCAAGGCACATTCTACTCTGGTTGTTTCTACATCCACAGCTTATCAAGCTTGATTGTCAATGGATGATATATGTGCTGCAGCTACTTGGGCTTCTCCTCACACTTTTGTTTCTCATTACAAATTGGACGTGGTCTCCAGGGACAGGTCGTCTTTTGGCTCCACAGTTCTCAGGAGTATTTTCCTATGAGCCACCCAGGATGTAGGTGCTAGGGAAGCTGTCCCACAGGTAAGAATGTAGGTGAGGTAGGACTACATAACATCAAGAAGTTATGTACTCACCATAACGTTCCATGTATGTAGTCCGTTTTGCCTCACATTCTTTCTTACCCTCCCACCTTCCCCCTTCCTGGAGGATTTAGAGGTTAGGTTGTCATCTACAGAGTCCCTTTGATTAGCTTATTCTTTATATGGATGTGAGGTGTGTATGGAGTACAAATGATTTTCGCAGCAAACTAGATCTGGGGATATGGAGCAGTGCACCATGGGATACCCACTTGGCCCAGCCAATGAAAGACTTTGAGCTAGTAAAGTCATCCAAGTCGGAGCCAATATTCGTCTCCGAACCCACGGGTAAGAATGTGAGGAGAGATGGACTACATACATCAAACGTTATGGTGAGTACATAACTTCTTGTTTGCTAGTAAGTACTATAAATGTACTTTACTACCACTGAATACAAAAGTGTTATGAAAGTCTCCCTCATTGTCCTGTGTTCATTATCATTAGGCTACAGAACCTGCTTATGTCAGATGGTAAAACTGCTACTTAATTGGCAGTTTGCTTATAATTTGTAAATTATATAGGTAACTGCAACTTGTTAAATTAACAGTTTAGCAAAAACTGCTGCTTAGTCGGTATGTCTGTCTGCCTATCAGTCTTTGTGTGTGTTTATTTTTTGCCAAACTATTAATCTTGCAGCAGTTATGTAACTGGTTGGTTTTCTTAGTAACCGTGAACTAGTTGACACTTTTGTGATCATGTTTTACTGATGCAAGGCAATTGGAATTGTTTTTATAGTGCGTCAGCATTCAACAGATGTAGAAGATATATTAGTTAGACTTAGGCTTTCAATAAAAAGAAGACTAAGGTGGCAAAAAATACTGTTTGCAATTGACCTTTGTATCTCTCATAGCTGCACTTGGCTGGGTGATTCAGCAGGCACTTTAATCACAATCCTAATAGCCTATGAATAAGGCTGGGTGTACATTTTACTACTACTTTGTTGTATCATGTGTTACCACTCCCATGTCTTATTGTCTTGGGCAACATCATTTTATTAGCTGAATCGCATTATTTCCTCAGGATGAGTCAGAAGTTTTTTTTGTCAGTAATCCATCTTTTACTGTGTTTCAAGTATTGAGTTGTGTTCAATTATTCATATTGAACACACAAGCCTCTGATACAACTTGATGTCACTAGTATGTTTAGAATTTCTTTTCTTTTTCAGCATTTTAATTGAAATAGAAAATGTTCCTTTCTTATAATGCTGCATACTGAACTGTAATTTTGAAGGAAGATTTACAGAGCTATTTAAAATAGAATCCTTGACTCTAATTAGGCTTTTTCTTTTCCTTCTAGTTTTGGACAGTCCTCCATATTTTTGTTAGGTGGGCTAAAGAGAGAGGACATGCCCATTGCTATGCTCATGCACAGTGGTGACATTATGATAATGTCTGGGTTTAGTCGCCTTTTGTACCATGCAGTACCTCGAATTATCTCCAATCCTGAAGGATGTCCTGTGCCAAGATGTCTTGAACCAGCCATTTGTACAGATAGTGTTACCGCAGACTCCACTCTTTGGTGTGATGAAGCTGACTGGGAAATCTGTGCCAGTTATCTAAAAAATTCTCGTATAAATATGACTGTGAGACAGGTTCTTGCAGATGGACAAGTGTTCCCCAGCAGTGGCAACAAAACTAATGTAATCCAACCTGGTTCTTACTACTCAGAGGATGTGAACAAAGAAGAATATGGTGCTAAACGTGAGAAAACAGATGAAATTGTGGATGTTCACACACAAATTGATAGCTGATATTTATTCAGGCAGCTTTTCTGTGCAAAACTGGCACTTTGATGTGCTTTTTTTTAACTGTTTTAGGTTATTGTCAATGTTTATTTTTGTGGGGTTGTTACCCCTTTTATGCACTGACCTTTGGTACCAGTACCCACCCAGTCTCTCGTTTATGCATTAATATCGCTATGTATTTCCCTTCTTTGAGGTGTGAATAGGGATTTTGACAGTATGAACTTAGAACCGTCATACTATTGGCAGTAATGGTTTAGAGACCACTGTGTTTTCCTTTGTGTTCCAGCATGTACATATTAAATTCTGACACTTTCTCACCTCCAGTAAGGCATCAGATGCAGTCTTTCACTTGTAGTTAGACTAAATAAACAGATTAATAATTCTGTCATTTTTTTCTGTTCAATCAAGTACTGTGTGAACACTCCTTACCTCTCTTTACTGATAATTTCCTGATATCAGCATCATTAAATTGACTATTGCCAACAGACTAAAACCTTGGTTGTACAGTAATAGTGTAGAGTATTGTCTCCATGGTAAATCTGAAAATGTCCCTTTCCAATTCTAGGCAAAACATTGTTTGTTATACAGAAATGACGAACTTTCCCTCATTTTCATCTTTTCCACGTGAAGCCCCAGAAAGCTTATTTTCTTATAACCAACTTTATAAAATTTTAACATTGTAGTACTTTTTAAATATTAGTCTTTTTGGCACTGGGTGTGTCTAACCCATGTTCATCAGACTTTATTCCTTCATTAGGAGTCTGAAGATTCAGATCATTGGGGTTGGAAAATCCATCACTTTCCCTAGTCTTTTGAACTTGCTTCAGTACACCCTGGCCTTCCCACAATATTTGTCCATTAGCTGCTGTTTGAAAAGTACTGTGTTCAAGTCATTTATTTTGAATGTGTGTTTGATAAAGTTACTATCGGACAACTGTTTTGTAACCTGAATTTTACTGTTTTAAATGTTTCAAAAAAGTTAGTCAATCTTCTAATTTATTTTTCAGTTGAAGTTCAGAATTGTGATGAAAAGAAAATATGGAGTCATGATTACATTTGCTTAAAGATTGGGGTTTCACCTTTTGTATTTATTTTAGCCATTGTCATGAGGATGCTGTGTCATCACTTCCACATTTGAAGTGAAGTAAGATTTATGCTGGTATCTTGTCTGTTAGGGGGCTGGTAAGAGCATCACAGTGAGCCCACCACTATCTGGCATCTTTTGTGGGGAGGTTAGGGTACATCGCCATAGCAGATTTTGGTAGATAATGAAACAGGTAAGCAGACTGTACTTGTAGCATATTTTACACATTCAGTTGTTGCTCTTGTGCAGCACTATTATACATTTGTGCACATAGTAACTATTACTTTATGAAGAGGCCCCATCTTTTTTGTTTTCTAAACACTTTTATTAACCTTTCAGGTAAGTCATTGGAAACTTACATTAATAGAATACAAACCATATTAACATTTTTCCCATGTACATACATTATACAGCACACATTGTTTTCTTTCTTTATAACTATTATCAGTTCAACTTCACATAAATTGCTCAATTCCTGCCTTCCCTTAAATATCACTTCTCCTGAGCATTTTTCTGCATGTATTGTTCTTTTATCTATTTTACAATATTCAGTACTTTAAATACAGTTGGGTTAAACTTTGATTTCCATTTTCTGTTAACTGCTTATTGGCAGCCAACAGAATTAATCTTAACAAGGCCTTTGTGCATCTAGGTAATTCAAATCTTGTGTCCCAGCTCCAAATAATCCATTTCCTTAGGTGCAGCCATTTGCTCACCTAGTATTTTTGACAGAGTACTCCGTTAGGAATTTTTTTAAATCTGCCAACTCCTTATACTCCCAAAACAAATGGTCACAGTTATTTCTTTCTTTCCCATCACACCTCCAACATTCGCTGTCTATCTGAAGAAAAGTTCTTTGAAATTTGCTTGCAGATATAAACATACCTATGCAAACATATCCAAGAAAAAGTCCTATAACCTTCTGGACTTTGTTGCATACATATGTCATCCCATTGTTCCCTTGTGAATGTCTTTTCCAGGTTTTCTTCACAGTCTTTTATAACTTCCTCTGATTCTTACAGTTGTTACACAGTATTTTATATTCCATACTAATTATCCCTTTTTTAATGGCAGCTTCTGTTCTAAATTCAACTAAAAACCAGGAAACAAGTGTTGCACTCGTAAACCAGTAACCAGAGAAGGTGAGTGCAAGGAACAAAATTGCATAAATGATCCACATGATATTTCCAACTTTATCAAAATAAAAAACAAAACAAATTGAGCACTTTCATCTTTCACACAAGACTTCTTCAGTCTATACAACCTAAGGTGTCACGTAGGTTCATAGGTTCATACTAGGCTATCTGCCCTAGGGCATTTATAAGCCTAGCCATTTTTTTATACTGAAGTTAATTTATCTAATTAAACTGCCATGACCCTTAAAAAGTCCTAAAAAGTGATGATGTATTTTTCCTATTGTTAACCAGGTTGTTGTCTATTCAGGTTCCGCATGCAAGTAATTCTTACTGATCTTTAAATTTTCATGTAAAGATGTTAATACTTTTAGCGTTTAGATACTGCATCTGAGCCAGG
Organism: Protopterus annectens; assembly: GCF_019279795.1. Classification (NCBI taxonomy): domain Eukaryota; kingdom Metazoa; phylum Chordata; order Ceratodontiformes; family Protopteridae; genus Protopterus; species Protopterus annectens. Next base: position 301,399,038 of record NC_056737.1, read on the forward strand.
GGATGTTCTTCATGTTTCACTGTTGAGTCATCACACTTGGGTTATCTGCCTGCAGGTAGCCCTCAGTCAGCCTGAATACCAGAGTCTTGGGATTTCTGCGTCGGATGCTGTCGACTCTTCCATGATGTCAGGGGTATAAAACATGCAGCCAACGCCATTATATCAGCTTTTCTTGTTGCGTGGGAGCCTGAAGCAGTTTGCAAGTGCCGTTCGACCGCAACCTGAAATTTTCATTTTTTGAGTTTCAAGCCTGAAGTCTTCTAAAGCAAAATACCATGTTGGGGATCCTTTTTTCTTGCTCTACCTGATGTCAGAAAAAGTTAACAAATGTCTTGCCTGTGGAAAGCAAATACCTCACAGAGATTTTCATTCTTACTGCATCACCTGTTTAGGCCCAGACCATGACGTTCCTCGCTGCCAGTTTTGTGCCTTGTTTAACGTTTGAACTATTTGTCATTGGCTATCTTTGTCGCTAAATTCTTTTGCTCTTGTTCTCCATATTCTGAAATGACTTTGATAAGCTGTCAGACTACCGATCTTCTGAAAAAACGTAAGGATAAAGACAGGGACAGACCGCATAGGCCGGTACTCAGTGAGGCGCCTTCGCAGCCCCTGATACCAGCTTCTACAGATTCGCAGGCCTCTGCTGAGACCCATTCGGAGTGTGGTATGCCACGAGTTGCTTCTTCGAACACGCAACCTGCGGATGTCTCTACTTTGGATGGGTCCGGAGCCGCTGTGCAGGCACCGGCTTCTGAGGGTGTACTCCAGCTTTCCGATGTTCGTATTAAACAGACATTTTCGTTTCCCTTTGCCTCCCCTCCAGAGGACTTTTCTTTTGGTGAAACCTTGCATACCTTAAGAGAGCATTTCTGTGGGAATGCCAGGACTACCCACAGTCCAAAAAGAGACTCAGAGAATTTTTAGACTTGCCTCGGCACAGACTTCTAGCTAGACCCCCTGTCCTGGATATTGTAGATGTCTTCATGGAGTCCAGTCTTACTCCTGATTCTTTACCTCCAGCTCCTAGAATGACTGACAGTTACTACAGAGTACCTGACTCGCACACATTTCTCTTTCAGAATCCCACTGCGGATCCAGAGACAATTTCCCAGGGACCTAAAGGTATTAAGGCCACTACAGCCAAAAAACCCTACCCCTTCGGACAGGGATTCTAGAGCTTTAGACAGATTGGGTAAGAAGGTATACACCTCTGCAACTCATGCCATAAGGGCTTTAATTTGCCAGTTTCACATGTTGAAGCACCAGCAGCATGTCATGGAACTAATTAAACTGAAAATGTTATTGCTTCCAGATTGTGCAGAGAATAAAGTTTTACAACAGTTAATGCATTCTGCAAACCAAGTTAGTAAACATACTTTGCAGGGTGGTTTTCATGTCTTAGAAGCATCTTACAGGGCTGCTGTCACTGGGTCTGTACTGAGAAGGCATGCTTGACTGAAGGAACAAATCTTGCCAGACCATGTCAAAGCAAAATTGCTAGATGCTCTATTAAACCAGGAACACTTGTTTGGCACAAAAGCAGACATTCTTAAAAAGATGGAGGAAAAAGCTAAATCTGTGCAAACTGTTACAGATTTCTTACAGGTACAGCCACCTAGATTCAGTAGGCATTGGCCTTCTAAAAAACTGGTCCTTCCCAGTCCCTCCTAGGCCTTCTCAGTCCAAACCCAGGGGCAACAGACCACCAACACTACAGTGTCAGCGTATGCAGAGATCCAAGCAATGGAGTGCTCCCACATCTAAAACCGGGAGTGGTAAGCCACCCGCTTATAGAAAATGTTCACAATGACTTGCCTGTCATTCTTCCCAGCCATGCCCAAGTACTTGCTCCCCTAGGGGGAAAACTCGCCCTGCATGCAAAAAAAAAAACAAAAAAATTGGATGTCCATTACCCAGGACTTATGGGTTCTAAACATTGTATCCCAGGGATACAGATTCTACTTCCACTCACTGCCAACCCCAAGCGGGGTGCCAGACCGTCCTCCAAACCAGTGGGCAGAGGCTCAAAAGCAAGAACCTTCTGTTCTCAGTATCAGGGTTATTCAACCTGTTCCAATAGAGCAAAAGGGGCAGGGTTTCTCTTCCAGACTGTTCCTGGTGCCCAGAAAAGAGAGCTCATGGTGCCCTATCCTGGATCTGGCCTTTCTCAACACCTCCCTGGTGATCCCAAAATTCAAAAGGGTTACACTACTACAGCTGCTTCCTATGCCAAGGACTCCTGGCTAGTCACCCTAGACTTATAAAAAACTTATCTGTACATCCCCATAAGGGAATCTTGCAGGAAATATCTACGTTTCAGGGAAGGTTCTATGCACTATCAGTTCTCTGCACTTCCCTTTGGCTTATCTACTGAGTCCAGGGTATTAACAAAGTGCCTGGCTCCAGCCATTGCATACTGCAGGCAGAGAAATATTCAGATTTACCCAACCTTGGACGATTGCCTGATTTCAGGCGAATAGTCAGGAAATGCTCCTTCAGCACCTGGCATTTGCAAAGAGACTTCTAACTTCTCTGGGGTACATCATCAACAAAAGTAAATCACATCTGGTGCTCAGCCAGAATATTGTATTACTGGGAGCAAGCTTGAACACAACTTCCCAGGTGGCATTCCTCACTCCAGAAAAGCAGGTTCATTTGACAAACTTCAAACTAATGGCGTCCTAGACCCAGCTATCTGCAAGAAAAATACTGCAAGCCCTAGGGTTCATGGCCTCATGCATTCTATTAATTTCATATGCAAGACTGCATATGAGGAAACTTCAATGGTACTTAAGAGTCTCTGGTGTCAACATTGTCAGGACTTGGAAACAATGATTCCTATCATTCCTTGTCTAAGGCAGAGTTCCTTTAGTGGCCAGAGGCTTGCAACCACAACAAGGGACTTCCTTTCACTCAACCCCTTGCCGCCCAAACCCTGTCAACAGGCACATCACACTATGCATGGGGGACTCATATGGCAGGCAAATGCATTCAAGTCAAATGGAGCCCAGGACAAATTCACCTGCATATCAATCAAAAAGAAATGTTAGCTGTACAGAATGCTCTGACAGCCTTCATATACCTTTTCCTTCCAGGACCACTGTTGATAAAGACAGACAACACCACAGTTATGTGGTACATAAACAAGCAGGGGGGAAATTCATTCCTACCCACTCTGCAGGTTAGCCATGGCCCTGTGGAACACAGCCTTGAGCAACCAAGTGCACCTGCGAGCACAATTCCTGCCAGGCAAACAAATACACTGGCAGGCGATTTAAGCAGAAAGCTACTGGACCCACACGAGTGGAAACTGGAACCCAACTCATTCAAATTTCTAATCAAGAGGTGGACTTTTTTGCCCCCCCCCCCCAAAACCATCAATTGAGCAAACTATGCACCAGAAATCCCCACAGCCAAGCATTGCGAGTGGATGCCCTATCCCTTACATGGAAAATCCTATCAATTTATGCCTTTCCCCCTCTGCCCCTCCTGTGAAAAGTACTGCTCAAGATCAAGCAGGTCAGAGCAAGGACAATCCTTATCGAACCAGACTGGCCATGCCAGCACTGGTACCCACTCCTGTGCAGTCTGATAGCAGTGCCACCCTGGCACCTACATCAGACTCCCTTCCTGCTGGCCTAGCAGGAGGGACAGATTTAGCATCCTCACCTGCAAGCATTGAACCTTGCAGCCTGGCTTCTTCCTTGAACACAACACCAACAACCCTCGGCAAACAGGTGCTGGACGTCATCCTTGAGGCCAGAAGGCCTAGTACTAGGAAATCATTTTCGGAAAAATGGAAAAGATATGTTCTTGGAGCTAGTCTCTAGTAAAGGGCACAGACGTGCCCTCCTTGCCTCAATTACTAGTTTACCTAGCAGAGCTGCTCCACAAAGGGCTTTCCTTCTCATCAATTAAGATTCATGCCTCTGCCATCTCACCTCATTACATTACGGAGCCACCTCTCTTTTCTCACCCTCTGATTAAACAGCTCCTGAGAGGAGCTAACAATTTAAAACCCCCTGAGGAGAGCTCCCACCCCTGCCTGGGACCTTTTCTTTGTACTAGAGAAGCTCACGCTTCCCCCTTTTGAAGCTGCTGTTACAGCAGAGTTAAAATTCCTCTCTTGGAAAACAGCCTTACTTCTAGCCATCACTTCAGCAAGAAGAGTGTCTAAGCTACAGGCACTAATGGCTCTGGAACCTTTCTTTATTTTCCATGGCTGTGGAACCCTTTATTTTCCAGGATGACAGGGTCTCCATCAGGGCTAACCCATCTTTTATGCCCAAGGTGGTATCCAGTGTGGGCCTAAACCAATCCATCCATTTACCAACCTCTTTCCCTAATCCTCAGAATAAAGGAAAGAGGATCGTGCACTCCTTGGACGTGTGCAGACAGCTTAGGTTCTACTTTGACAGGACTAAGCCTTACAGAAAATCTGACCGGCTGCTAGTCAGCTTTGCTACAGTGGCAGAGGGCAAGGCCATTTCAAAGCAAACCATTTCCAATTGGCTAGCACACTGCATCCATTTCTGTTACAAACACCATGGAAAAACCTACCCCAAAGGGGATCAGAACTCATTCCACTAGGGCTACCTCAACTTCTGCAGCATTTTTCAAGGGAGTCCCTACCAGGGATGGCCTGGAAGCTGCAACCTGGAGTTATGTACACACCTTCACCAAGCATTGCCACTTACTTGTCCTTTCTAAATCCAGAGCTGGATTTGCTACAGCAGTCTTACAAGGTCTGCTAGTCAGCCCTAATACTTCTTGACTGCCTCCACCCTTACTCGGCTTTGGGAATCAACCCAAGTGTGATGACTGCAACAGTGAAACACAAAGAACATAGTACAGTTGTGTACACTTGCCATAAATGGAGATGTTCTAGTGTATTCACTGTTGCAGTCCTGGTTACCCTCCCTCCAGCCCCTTGACTTTTCTAGACTTTCTGCCTATCCTTTTTGGCCATATCTTACGGCTATGGCATTTACTTTTGACTGGAGGTGTTCCACACCACATAATTGCTTCCTATTTTGGGGGCTCCTGACATCTGGGGCAAGAAAACTGATTTAATGGCATCTGCTGCATGTTTTATACCCCTGATGTCATGGAAGAGGCGACAGCATCTGACGCAGAAATCCCAAGATTCTGGTATTCGGGCCGACTGAGGACTACCTGCAGGCAGATAACCCAAGTGTGACAGTGAATACACTCTAACACCTACATTTATGGTAAGTGTACACAACTGTACTTTTTCCAGTTAGCTTTTCTTAATTTTGACAAAAAACTTCGGCAACCCGAACAAGAACTAGTCACAAACTGGATACAGTGACTAAGAAAGAGAGAAAGAAATGGCCACACGAACAGGTGATGTTGTTTAAGCTTTCTTCCACTTTTATTACACGTGGACTTCTTCAGAAAAACCAGGACGCCTCCCTACGTCCTGGTTTTATAACCAATACACAGGAAGTGATGTTAAAATCATTGACATCATACTTTACATTCATATATAAAAAAAAAACAACACATTTTTTGCGTTTCAATAATGTAACGCAAAAACATAAACTCATGTTATTACAACACGTTCTTACTAAAATGAATGGTGCCTTAAAAAAGGCATACTAAAAAATCATTTTTAACATTTTGTTACAATTATTTTAATTTTCTATTATATATTTTATGTTACTCTATAGAAATTAATAAATAGAATTTACTGGTGTAGATGATAGATCACATTAATATGGTGCCTTGTGGCTTTGATATAATAAATCATATTCCTATTACGCAGATGGTAATAACTAACTTGGATCTGTCTAATGTCCCTCTTATATTACCACATACTGGGAAGTGGACGTGTGGTCATCCAACATAACATTAAATCACTAACCACTGAACAATCACCATACTCAGATAAGTGTGTAGTGTTCCTTTCTTTGCTGATATCCTTCTCTACTCAAAATACTAAACACACCATAATAGATCTTCCCACAGTCCCTTGCACAGTTGTAGAAACACCTGACTACCCCCAAAAAACGAGACCCTAATGTGATGAGTGTAATCAAACCACTCATCAATACACGTGTGTATGATGTGTGAAAAAATCTGCCAATTGTTGCCATGTGTATAAATGGAATGGAACACTCCAATAATGGTGAAAAATGCCTAACTAATATGCCTGCCTCCACTATATAAGGCATCTAATACAAGATTGTTATGTTAATTCTATCTATAGTTTAAAAAGCATTTGATGTTTATCCCTTCATTTAAACCTGGCAGTTCATCAGCCCCTAGGCATAATTGCCATATTGACTCTTTTTGTTCCAATTTGTTGTTCAAATCTCCTTTAAGTAGACATTTGTTTCAATGTCTCTGGCTGTTACTTCATCCTATTTCATATCCTGTACAGTTGAACTTCTTATTCTTTATTTTACTTTTTCTGTCCATTTAACATTTTTGTTATGTTCCACAGGTTCTTCATAGATATTTCTGCAAAATGTATTTATTTCTTCTTTTGTTGGTGGTGTTTCCATTCCTTTTGCCTTGTTTCCCAATTCTCTATGAAACTTTTGGGGTCATCAATAAATTGCTTATTTTGTACCTTTCCTTTATGTTTATCTGCATATCTTCTAAGTTTTTCTGCTTCTGCTGATATTTTTAGTTAATTATATGTGATAGGGCATGATAGATTTTGATCTGTTCTGATACTGTACATTGCTTTTATCATGTCTATCTTTGAGTGTTTTTGTTGATTTGTTCCCTCTTCTGAACTCTTTAACAGTGACACTTCGTCTTAATTGTTTTATAGTTTTCTCTGATACTTCCATGTTGGCATTTGATTTGTTCTCTTCCTTTCCTTTATTGACCTTTGTTTTTGTGGTAAGACTTTGTCTGTTATTAATTTAGCTGCACAGTAAAATGTCCTGTTTACTTCCGTTATATCATATGACTCTGTCTGAACAGAACTAATTACTGTTGTTTTATCAACCTTCTAACTTTTTAGGTTTTATTGACTTAATGTAGTCTTTCTTTCATTGATCTTAATATGTCTGTCCATCTCTATTAAATCAATCAACTCTTTTCCTTTATCTCTTCTAGACTGAGGGAACATTCTTTGTTCTCCATTTCCTGTTGGCATTCTGTAGAAAGTTCCAGAGTATCTTCTGTGCCACATTCCCTTCAGTTTCATCTTCTGTCATCCAGTGCTGTGGCCTATCACTGCACAACATTGACTACATCAGGGTTGCCACTGTTTCCTGCTCCTTACCTTGCTGTGCAACTCCAACTGAACTTTGTACTGGTTTCCTGTGGAAGGCTCCAAGATATCTTCATATGGCAACTAATCAGATGTTAACCACTTCACTGGTTTCTCCTTATTTTGAAGATCCATTGCTCTATCCTGCTGTGATATCAGTTAGATTTTCTACATTAAATCATTCACTTCACAGTTGGTCCATAACCTCAAATTCTGATTCTTTAACTTTCTATTACTAATCCTCTCTTCTACTTTTCCTGTATTTTCTTATTTTTTACATTGCAAAATTGTCCATATCTGGATGCCTTTGTCTTTATTTCTCATAAAATATCTTTGGTGCTACTCTTTTTGTATTGACTGTTTTTGCTTTGTCTTTGCATAAATTTTGCACCATATTAAAGCTTTCTCTTTGCCATGTCTGTATTTCTTCTTCAATTCTCCTGCTCCTCCTCTTTCTCCTTACTTGGGGAATTTTTCCATCATGCTGTGATGTAACCTGTTAGACTTCCTACACTAAATCCTTCACTTTGCAGGTATTCCATAACTTTAGCTTCTATTTTTCTTTACCTTCAACTTCTGCTTTTTTTAATTTTCTGTTCTACACTCCCACTTTGTGAAATTTTCCATATCTGGATGCATTTGCTTGTATTTCTCTTCGAATGTCTTTGGGGCTGCTTTTTTTTTTGTTTGTATTGCTTAATTTGGCATTCTCCCTTGTGTAAATATTGCACCATATCATCTCCCCTTCTTTCCCATGTCAATATTTATTTTTTATACCTTTCAAAAATCTCTATATTGTATTCCTTATATTTTGCACTTCCACAGTTGCTTCTTTTTCCAAACGACCCATCGTTTCTTGGTCTGTATAATGTTTTTCATAAATCTGTTGTATTAATAAACACACATTTTTATTTGAACCTTCTGGCAGTTTTCTTGTGCAGATATTTTCCTTTTTCCCTAATTTTTCTCTCTAGCTTCTGTCTGGAAATTCAGGGCTTCTTGCACAATAGTAACAATACATAATTTCTTTCTTATCCTCAGTAGTCCACTTTTTTGGCCAATCAGTTTTTGTGGACTGCTACTACTTTCTACAACAGGGAGCCGTCCTCCCACTGGGCCTGGCCTAGCCTTATTGTAGGAATGTTTCCGTGTCTTGTGGATTCTACACTGTCAATTTTTCCAGTCCTGGCACCAGTGTGCCTATCAGGACTAGGCACTCTTATTCTGGCTCTTGTGCATCTAGCTATATTTTTTAACCTACTTCTGTCCATGTTATATAGACTGTATTTTATATAGCATATATCATTGTCATCTTGGTGAGATTTTCTGAAAAACGGGGCCCACCTTGTGAAGGTACTCACCAAGACTTGAGGATGAATTCCGTTCCAGCAATACTGCTCTCCTTTGCTTGCTGATTTATTGTCTGTCCATTGAGACCTCATGGCTCAGTGTAGGTGGCTCTGTTAGCAATGAGTTTTCCACACAATTGTATATTGCCTTTGTGGGTGCCGTTGGCCTTGGAGGCCAAATTTACCTCAAATTGGCTTTAGTAGACTTTTTCCCCCTCTGAGTGTATTTTGATGGGTGCTATACCTCCTAATTTAATTTTTGGTTTGATTTTCTGCCTTCTGTTGTACAGCCTATTGATATTGTGATTCCACCAGGGTGGCTTGTTTTTTGTTATTTCTGTACTTTTTCCTGGTGGGTACAGTTGCCGCTGCAGCTATTAATATGCTTGTATAGGGTTTCTGTGATACAGAACAGGCTAAGGAGGAAAAAGTTTAATAAAGCTTGTTATACTATAAAGCCTGTATTTCTTACAACTAAAAGTATTTGCTTGTTTTAATTCTTTAACACACACAGCAGTCCACTGATAAGGATTCCTCCACATTTAAAATACCCCTGACTACACAAAAATGCTTTCCTTACATAACATGCAGTTTATATCATGAAAAGTTGTTATACAAATACTAATGGGATAAGAACAAAAAATGTTTTACTATGTGTAAATATTAATGACCTAAAATGGGGTATATGCTTTACAGTTTGCCTACAAGTTTAAGAAAGTCAGAAGTGTAGTCTTTTTCATCCAACTTCCTGCAAAGCTGTGTTTCACAAATGTGGTTATTGTTTTATAGTCTCCCATTTATTCACTAATTTCAATGTTGCTTGTCTTCTTCCTATTCAGTAGTGTAACTATGTGCTCTGAGTGCAAAGTGTTGGGAGCATGATCAGCCAATCTCTATCTTTCCCCAATGCTTTTAAAAGCCTATATTGCATTTGTAGTCAAAACTGAGCACCGTAGCGCTGTGTGTGTGTGATCTAAGCTGTAGCAACTGGTATGTTTTTTTTAACTAAAGCTTGAGCACTATAGCACTCCATGTACGCAGGCTCAAGTTGTAGCATCTGTTTGCTACATTTGTAGCAAGCGGTTTGCTGCAGTTTAAAAAGAATAAATATACACACACACACACACACATATATATTTATTTTAACTAAAACCTTAGCACTGTAGTGCTCCATGCAGACGGGGTATAAATTGTAGCAGCTGTTAGCTGCAGTTAAATAATGTTGTTCTTTTTAACTAAATCCTGAGCGCTGTAGTGCTCTGTCAAGCATAGTATAAAATAAGTTGAAGGAGGGTTTGGGGCAAGGCAAAAAAACAGGTCTTGAATGGCTGGGGAAGGGGCTGTGTTGTGCATTTGGCCACCTGGTTAGTGTGCCAGTAGAAGTAATGTCCATTATTTGTGTTTTGTTTTGTTTTTTTTGCACTTTAATGGTAGAGCTGATGGTGGAGATCTATCTATAATAAGCTGATCATTGCAATCTGCTTATTATAGTGAAGTGCTTTTTTTGCTCTTCACTTGAACTGAGCTGGCCAGATGCCAGTTCATAGTACCAGTCCAGGGAGCTGGTTAAACCAGCTATGCTTCTGTTCCTGATGTTCATCGTGTTTCACTGTTGCAGTCATTACTCTTGGGGTTATCCTGCTGGCAGGCTACCCGCAGTCGGCCAGAATTCCAAAGTCTAGGTCCGGCGTCGGTTGCTCTCGCCTCCTCCCTGACGTCAGTGCACCAGGGGTATAAAAGATGCAACTGACGCCATTTTCTTCAGTCTTTCTTGCCGCGCGGTGCCCGAAGCAAAAGCAGTTCGCAAGTGCCGGTCGGCCGACTCTTGAGATTTTCAGACAAATTTCAGATCCAAAGTCTTCATTAAAGCTAAGTACCCTGTTGGGGAAACTTTTATCTTGCTCCAGACCAATGTCAGAAAAAGTTAACAATTGTATTTCTTGTGGGAAGCAAATACCTCATAAGGATTTTCATTCTTACTGTATTCCTTGCCTAGGCCCTGATCATAACGTTACTAGCTGTCGGTTTTGTGCTAGATTCAACCAACACACTATTAAGCGTCTGTTTGATTTTGCTTTTTATTACTTTGGCCGAAAATTAAATTATATAATGCCGTCGGAACAGCCGATGACCGGAGTTTCTAAAAAAACGCAAGGAAAAAGAGAAGGACAGGCATCCGAGATCCAAAACCGATGAGGCTTCCGCTAAGCCTGTCGCCGGTTTGACATTTCTCAGTGAAGCGCTTTTGCAGCCCCTGACGCCCGCTACTTCAGAGCCACAGGCCGCTGACTACTCCCATGTGGAGCCAGTTAGGCCTCTGGATACTCAAGGTATTGGACACTCGGAAATCATTCCCTCAGATGAGTCCAGAGCCACTGAGCAGGCACCGGCTTCTGAGGGTGTTTTCAGACCTACACAGCTATATGTAAAGCTTACTTCAGCTTCTGAAGCAAAGACTAAAGCAGCTTTAAAGACAAACAAGTACAGCATTCTCCAGGACAAACTTCCATGCCTAAGAAACAGATGCTCAAAATGGCCGAAGACCTTATTACCTTGATCAGGGGTTCCCATCCCCCTCCTGATAAGAAGAGGCCTAGGCAAGAGACAGACTATGACTCTCTTCAGATAAGGTTTCCATTTCCTCTGACTCCTCTTCTGTAGAGGAATACTCTCTTCCTCCCTATGAGGATTCTGATGCTAAAGAATCCATTCCTTCAGCCTCTCCTCCTGAGGATTATTCTTTTTGGGAAACCCTGCATACCATGAGGGAGCACTTCCACTGGGAGAGCCAATATTACTCAGAATCAAAGAAAAGGCTTATAGATTTTCTTTTACTTCCTCAGCACAGACCTCTTGCTATTTCCCCCTGTTCATAGGTAGGTGCTAGGCTATCAGTCCAAGGGCCTATGCAAGCCTAGCCAACAAGGTTCCCTGGCTTACGCCACCCAAGAAAGTTATTTTCCTGTGCCACTGACGAGCAGAGAGACAGAAGTGATCTCCGGGGTGTATTTCCTATTTCCCATCCACATATCAAGATTTTTCTTGAAGACTGCTAATGAAGAACTTTGCTTGACATTGATGGGTAGCCTGTTCCAGAGTATGGGAAGTCTCTGGGATAGGAATCTATCCCTCCAGCATGTCCTGTTTATTGTGGTGACAAGGTTTATGTCCCTAGAGCGTGTAGCTCGGAGGGATTGGGATTTCTTTAAGTGTAGCATGTCCAACAGCTCTGGGTTTGACATAGCTTTATATGTTAGGCAGAGATCACCTCTGAGTAGGCGATATGCTACAGAGTAAAGCTGGAGTTTTTTTGAGGCGGTCAGTGTAGGGCATTTGTTTGAGTCCAGTAATCCTCTTTGTGAGGTACTTCTGTGGCCTTTCCAGCTGCTGCAGATGTCTTGTGAGGTACATTCCAAAAGGGGCGTTGTACTCTATAATGGGTCTAATGAGTGATGAGTAGAGGATAACGATGACCTCTCTTTTCCTGGACAAGAACCCTTTCATGATGAGGTGTGCTACGTAGAAGGACTTCCTGACTGCTGTGGCGATGTGACTATCAAAGGAGAGACTTCTGTCCACCTGGGTCCCAAGGTCTCTTATCACGCATTCGGTGTTAAGTAGATTGCTGCCTTTGTGGTAGTTCATGGGTACAGAGTTTTTACCAAAGGGGATGACACTGCACTTTTTGGCATTGAGCTTGAGGCCATGGCTCTGACACCAGGCATCTTGTCTCAGAGAGGCCCTTCTGTAGGATGTTCACATCATTTGGGGACTTGAATATGGCTCCTAGTTTGCAGTCATCTGCGAATTTCGTTAGCCAGAGGCCTTCTGTGTTAGACATTGTAGAAGATGTATTTTCAGAGTCCAGCCTATCTCCAGACTCCTTAACCTCCAGCTCCTGTTAAACCAGACAGATACTACAGGGTTCCAGATTCACATAAATTTATTTATAAAAACCCTGCTGCTGACCCAGAAACTATTTCTTAGGGTCCCAAAGGGGTTAAGGCCGCTACTGCAAAAAACCCTATCCCTTCTGACAGGGATTCAAGGGCACTAGACAGATGGGGGAAAAAGGTTTACACTTCTGCTACTTTGGCTGTGAGGGCTTTAAATTGTCAATTTCATATGATTAAATATCAGCAATACTTAATGTCACTGTTAAAACAGAAAATGTTGGCCAATTCTGATTGTGCAGAAAATAAGGAAATGCAGGATTTATTGCATGCAACTGAACAAGTGGGAAAGCATACTTTGCAATGTGGTTTTGATTCTCTGGAGGCCTCCTGCAGGGCCGCAGTTACTGGTTCTGTCATTAGCAGGCATGCTTGCTTAAAGGAACAAAATCTGCCTGATCATGTTAAAGCAAAATTATTAGATGCTCCATTACGGCATGATACTTTATTTGGTGTTAAAGCAGAGGAGGTTTTGAAGAAAATGGAGGACAAGGCGAAATCTATGCAAACAGTAAAGGAATTTTTACAGGTTCAGCCACCAAGATTTAGCAGGAACTGGCCTACAAAGAACTGGTCCTTTCCAGTGTCAGACAGGCCACAAAGAGGCAGATACAGACGTCCCAGAGGCAGATACCAGCCCCATGGCTCATACAGGCCTAAACAGTGGGGCGCTTTTACTTTCAAAAGTGGAAAAGACAAAGCACAGCCATACAGGAAACGGTCCCAATGACATGCCTCTGCCAGCACGAAGCACTTATCTTCTTGCAGCCCCCTTAGGGGGAAAACTAGCACTTTTCTTTCAAAATTGGCAAATGATCACCCAGGACAAATGGGTATTGAATATAGTGTCCCAGGGCTACAGGTTCCACTTTCACACCCCACCAAAGGCAAGAGGTATGCCAAACCTGAAACACAATCAATGGGCAGAGGCACAAAAACAAGTTTCATCCCTTATGAACATGAGGGCCATTCAGCAAGTACCACAACAAGAGCAGGGACAAGGATTTTACTCAAGACTTTTCTTGGTGCCCAGAAAGGACAAAGCCTGGAGACCAATACTGAACCTGTCTTTTCTAAACACATTTCTGGACATTCCAAAATGTTAACTCTGCAGCAGCTTCTGCCCATGCTGGGCAAGAAGGCTTGGCTTGTAATGTTGGACCTAAAAGAGGCAATCTTGCAGAAAATACCTCAGCTTCATAGCTGGCTCAGTGCACTACCAATTCTCTGCTCTGCCCTTTGGCTTATCTACTGCGCCCAGGGTATTCACAAAATGCCTGGCACCAGTAATTGCATTTTGCAGACAAAGAGGAATTCAAATATATCCTTACTTGGATGACTGCCTTATACAAGCAGAGAACAAGGACACTCTACTAAAGCATCTGGCATTCATAAAAAGATTATTAATTTGCCTAGGGTACACAGTAAACGAAAAGACATCAAAACTAGTACACTCTCAAGAGATAATATTCCTGGGTGCAAGCCTAAATACAATTTCCCAGATGGCTTACTTCAAAATGTTGGCAACAAAGACCCAGTTATCTGCAAGAAAAATTCTGCAGGCTTTGGGCTTCATGGCATCCTGCATTCTGCTAATTCCATATGCCAGACTGCATATGAGGAAACTTCAATGGTACCTAAAAAGTGTCTGGACTCAACATTGTCAAAGCCTGGAAGCATTAATTACCCTCATTCCTTGCCTGCAACAGGAGTTTTGATGGTGGGCACATGCCTGTCACCTCAACAAGGGACAGCCATTCACTCTACCCACAGCCAGGTAGTCAATAACAACAGATGCATCAGATTATGCCTGGGGAGCACACATGGCAGGAAAATGTATTCAGGGCACATGGTCCACAAGCCAAATGCATCTACATATCAATCAAAAAGAGATGCTAGCTGTTCAGAATGCCCTGACAGCTTTCAAGGATCTACTCCATCCAGGACAACTACTGATAAGGACGGACCGTACTACAGTCATGTGGTACATAAACAAGCAGGGAGGCACACATTCCTACCCCCTATACAGACAAGCCATGACTTTGTGGGTCACAGCATCGACTTGTCAAGTACACCTGCAAGCACAATTCCTGCCAGGAAAGAACAATACTCTGGCAGACGAACTAAGCAGAAACCTCATGGATCCCCACGAGTGGAAACTGGATTCACAAGTCTTCAGCATGATAACAAAGGAATGGGGATGCCCAGACATAGATCTATTTGCCTCCCCTCACAACTGCCAACTACAGAAATTCTGCACAAGGACTTATCACAAGCAAAGTGGATGCTCTGTCATTCAGCTGGAAAACTCAGTATATGCCTTTCCTCCTCTGCCTCTCCTCCCCAAGGTACTCCTAAAGGTCGGGCAAGAAAAGCCAAGAATGATTCTGATTGCCCCAGACTGGCCACGCCAGCACTGGTACCCAATCCTAAAAAGCTTGTCTCAAGGCCCAGCCTGGACATTGTCTCTAATTCCTCACTTACTGACCCAGCGAAACAATCAGATTCTGCACAGCCAACTCAGGACCCTAAATCTGGCAGCATGGCGGGTAATGTAACCATTCAAAACACTCCTCTCTCTAAAGCAGTGATGGATGTTATTTTGGAGGCCAGGAGGCCCAGTACCAGAAAATGTTATGCAGAAAAATGGAAAAGATTCTGTGCTTGGAACCAGGCACTAGGAATTGACACATCTGTTCCAAATATTCCTCAGATTTTACAATACCTAACTGAGATGCTGGACAAGGGCCTACCTTTTTCATCAATTAAAATTTATGCCTCTGCCATTTCAGCTCATTACAATACGGAACCCCCTATTTTTTTCCAATCCATTACTGAGGCAGTACCTCAGAGGGGCCAAAAACATAAGACCTCCAAGGAGAGCCCCAATACCTGCATGGGACCTCAATTATGTCTTGGAAAAACTCACACTGCTGCCTTTTGAGCCAGCCAATGCAGCTGATATAAAGTTTTTATCTTGGAAAACAGCTCTGCTCCTAGCAATAACCTCTGCAAGACAAGTTTCAGAGTTACAGGCACTCAAGGCTGTGGAACCTTTCATTATTTTCCATTCAGACAGGGTTTCTCTAAGGACGGACCCAACATTTATGCCTAAGGTAGTGTCCAGTGTGGCCCTTAACCAAATCATTAATTTGCCTACCTTTTATCCAAACCCACAGAACAAGGGTGAGAGACTTCTGCATTCCTTGGACATACACAGACAACTATGCTTCTACTTGGACAGAACTAAAGCTTTCAGAAAAACTGAGCAACTTTTAGTGACATATGCTGCAGGATCTCAAGGAAAGCCTATCTCAAAACAGACCATTTCAAAATGGATAGGCCACTGCATTCGTTTCTGCTACTCACAACATGGCAAATCAGTGCCCAAGGGAATTAGGCCTCATTCTACCAGGGCAGCAGCCACTTCAGCAGCCTTTCTCAGAGGAGTACCAACTAAAGACATTTTAGAGGCTGCAACTTGGAGTTCAGTGCACACTTTTACAAAGCACTACCATTTACCTCTCTACTCTAAATCCAGAGCAGGCTTCGCCACTGCAGTTCTGCAAGGCCTTATAGCCTCTCCTAATCCTATTTAGGCCCAGACACCCAACCTCAGCTTTGGGATTCAACCCAAGAGTAATGACTGCAACAGTGAAACACGATGAACATAGTACAGATGTCCTTCACGAATGCAACTGCAGTCATAACATATGGGTTGTCCTGCCTCAGGCAGCCCTCGGTCAGCCGAATTCCAAAGTCTGGGTCTGGCTTCGGCTGGTGTCGCCTCCTCTCCGACGTCACAATGGCTGGAGTATAAAGGCATCGGCCGACGCCATCTTCTTCAGTCTTTCTTGCCGCTGTGCCGAAGCAGAAGCAGTTCGCAAGTGCCGGTCGGTCAGCTCCTGAGTTTTCAGTACCGAAGTCATCTAAAAGCTAAGTACCCCGTTGGGGAACATTTATTCTTGCCTCAGCCAATGTCAGAACAAATTGAGAAAGTTAATAATTGTTTGTCTTGTGGTAAACAAATACCTCATAAGGACTTCCATTCTCTCTGCCTTCCTTGCCTGGGCCCAGACCACAACGTCTCAGCCTGTGCTGCCTGTGCTTGCTTTAATAAGCACACTCTAAGGCGCCGGGCAGAATTCGCCGAGAACTTTTTCGGTGAATCTTTTGCGTATATCATGCCGTCGGATCAACCGACAACCCAATCTGCTAAAAAAACGCAAGGACCGGGACCGACACCCTCGGCCCGCGTCCACTACCGATGCTACTCCTAAATCCTCTGCTAGTGCTCCGGTCCCTTCGGAAGTGGTAAATCCACCGCTCCAGGCCGACGACACAGCGTTAACACGACCTTCGGTCTCGGAGATCTCTCCGGTGCCGGTTGTTGATTTTCCTCCGGAAACCGAAGTTCTAGATCTACCCGACACCATTTCTGTGGACAAGGTTATGCCTGCACGTGGGGCTGCTAGGCCCCCTGTATCCATGTCCATCAAGGCCTTTGCACGTGCTAAGGCCGCCAGTCAGGCCAAGGCCCATCCTAGGCCTGCTACCCAGGACCCTTCATCTGATAAACAGATCATGTCTCTGGCTGCAGATCTTATTTCCCTTATCAGGGGGACTCGGCCTCATCCGGACAGGGGTTCTCAACCACCTGCAGAGAAAAGGCTTAGAACTGAGCAGGCGGACGACCTCTCTTCGGATGAAGCCTCTGGGGATTCTGAGCATTCTGATACCCAAGAAGAATCCTTCCAGGCCTACGAGGACTCTGATGCTGAGGAATCAATTCCCTCTGCCTCCCCTCCAGAGGATGTCTCTTTTGGTGAAGTCCTGCATTCCATGAGGGAACATTTTCAATGGCAGGGTCAGGAATTCTCTGACTCCAGGAAAAGGCTTCGTACCTTCCTCAAGCTTCCCCAGCACAGACCTTTGGCTATTCCACCTGTTATGGATGTTTTGGATGATGTTTTCTCTGACTCCAGTGCTAACCCTGATTCTCTTCCTCCTGCTCCTGTCAAGCTGTACAGATATTATAGGGTCCCTGACACTCACAAGCACCTTTTTAAGGCCCACTCTGTGGATCTAGAAACTATTTCACAGGGCCCCAAGGGAGTGGCTACCTCCTCTGCCAAAAACCCTCTGCCAGCAGACAGAGAAGCAAGGTCCCTGGAGAGATGGGGTAAAAAAGTATATACCTCTACTACCCTAGCCATGAGGTCACTTAACTGCCTTTTCCACATGTTTCAGTACCAAGATTTTCTCCTGGATGATTTACAGAAAAAGTTAGCCTCTCCTGAGCCTATTGATAAAAAGGCATTGCAGGATCATATACATAACACTCAGCAGGTTAATAACCATTTTCTTCAGTGTGGTTATGATGCATTGGAAGCTTCATGTGGGGCAGCTATGACTGGGGCTGTGATACGTAGACATGCTTGGTTAAAGGATCAGTCTTTGCCTGACCATGTTAAAGTAAAGTTACTTGATGCGCCTCTGGAAAAACAGAAGCTGTTTGGTGCTAATGCACAAGATGTACTGAAATCCATAGAGGAAAAAGCAAAGTCAGTACAGACAGTCAAGGATTTCCTTCAGGTTCAGCCACCCAGATTCAGCAGAAACTGGCCCTCAAAGAATTGGTCCTTCCCCGGCTCAGACAAGTTTCAAAGGGGAAAAAGCAGACGTGCCCGAGGTAGAGGGCAGTACAGAGGATCTTACAGGGGCCGCCAATGGCAACCTCCAAATCAAAGAAGTGGTGCAGACAGTTCAGCTGCACCACAAGGACAATCACAATGACTTGACTTTCCTACCGCCTACAAAGGTTCAAAGAGAAGCACCTTTGGGCGAAAAATTATCCTTATTCTCTCAAAACTGGCATATCTTAACCAAGGACAACTGGATTTTGGATTTGATAGACAAAGGTTACAGATTCCACTTCCACACATTACCAATAAGACAAGGCATGCCAAACCTGCCACATCATCAAAGGGCAGAGGTGCTCACTCAAGTTTCCAAGCTGTTAAGTATAAAAGCAATAGAAAGGGTTCCTCCTCAGGAGCAAGGCCAGGGATTTTATTCAAGACTGTTCCTTGTTCCAAGAAAAGAAAACAAATGGAGACCCATACTGGACTTGTCAACTCTAAACACTTTTCTCATGGTGCCAAAGTTCAAAATGCTGATGTTGCAGCAACTCCTTCCCATGCTGGGCAAGTGGTCTTGGCTGGTCACTCTGGACCTCAAGGAGGCATACCTGCATGTCCCAATCAGACAAAGCTGCAGAAGATACCTCAGATTTCTTGCAGGGACAGAGCATTATCAATTTTCATCATTGCCGTTTGGCTGATCTACTGCGCCCAGAGTGTTCACGAAATGCCTGGCATCAGTAGTGGCACACTGCAGACTGCAGGGGATTCAAATATACCCCTACCTGGACGACTGCCTCATACAAGCAGACAACAAACAAACCTTAAAAGAAAATTTGGACTATGTCATGCATCTACTGCAGGCCTTGGGATACACAGTCAACATTCAAAAGTCAAAACTACTGCCATCCCAACAGATTATCTTCCTAGGAGCCAAACTGGGCACAGAAAACCAAATGGCCTACCTCACAGAGGAAAAGCAGCAGCATTTACCAGAGTACTTCAAAGGCCTAGCAAAACTCTCCCAGCTGACTGCAAGGAAAATCCTGCAGGCCCTGGGGTTCATGGCATCTTGCATCCTTCTGATACCTTTGGCAAGACTTCATATGAGAAAGCTGCAATGGTATTTAAACGTATGGTCTCAACACAACCAAAGCCTAGAGGACATAATCCCACTTATTCCATATCTGCAAAAGGAATTCCTATGGTGGGCTCAAGCCAGTCAGCAAAACAAAGGCATGTCTTTCAACAGACCTCAAGCAGGCCAAACGATTACAACAGACGCCTCAGACCATGGATGGGGGGCGCACATGGAGGGCAGATGCATTCAAGGTTTTTGGACGCCAAAGGAAAGGCATCTGCACATAAACCAAAAGGAGATGTTGGCAGTGATACATGCAATCGAAACTTTCGAAAAATCACTACAACAAGGGCATTTGCTAATAAGGACAGAACACCACTGTCATGTGGTACATAAACAAGCAGGGGGGCACCCACTCTTATCCCCTCTGCAGACTAACAATGCTTCTCTGGGAAAAATCTCTGAGCCTGAAGATACATTTACAATCCCAGTTTGTACCAGGCAAGGACAATGTACTGGCAGACCAGCTGAGCAGAAATTTTATGGATCCACACGAATGGATGTTGCACCCTCACATTTTCTCTCAAGTGACGAAGACATGGGGAAGACCGGACGTAGATCTCTTTGCTTCCCACTTAAATCATCACCTGGAAAAGTTCTGCACAAGGACTCACCATCCTCTAGCGTGGAAAACGGATGCTCTCTCCTTCAGCTGGAATTCTCTGAAAATTTATGCATTCCCTCCTTTGCCTCTGCTGACCAAGGTGATACTGAAGATCAAAGCAAAACAACCAACAGGCATCTTGATAGCTCCAGACTGGCCAAGGCAACACTGGTACCCATTGCTATTGACCATAACTCGGACCAAACCATGGCCTCTGACCCTATGGCCCCTGCTCTTAATACAACACAATTACAGGACTGTACATCAAGACCTGAAAACATTACACCTGACAGCCTGGAGGCTACCATGATTTCTCCACCTAGCTCTCTTTCCAAATCAGTTCAAGAGATCTTGCTGGAAGCACGCAGACCTTCCACCAGAAAAACCTATTCGGCTAAGTGGAAGAGATTCAGCATCTGGAATGCCAACAGGGGTCAGGACACAACATTACCGAGTATACCTCAGATATTAGAATACTTGGCAGAACTATTTCATACTGGACTCTCATACTCTTCAATAAAGATTCATGCCTCAGCAATCTCAGCAATATACAACTGTGACCCTCCAGTGTTTTCACATCCTTTGCTACGACAGTTTCTAAGAGGAATAAAGAATATCAAACCTCCCAGAAGACAGCCAGTACCTGCATGGGACCTCAATTATGTGTTGGAAAAATTAACTCTTCCTCCATTTGAACCAGCAGCAACTTCAGAAATTCAATTTCTTTCATGGAAGACTGTCTTTCTATTGGCGGTCACATCTGCAAGAAGATTTTCGGAGATTCAGGCACTCATGGCAGTGCCTCCCTTCATCATTTTTCATCAAGACAGAGTTTCTCTAAGAACAAATCCTACATTCATGCCAAAAGTTATTTCCAGGGTGTCTCTAAATCAAGCTATTCACCTGCCTACATTCCTCCCCAATCCTCAAAACAAGGGGGAAAAACTACTGCATACTTTGGACATACACAGACAACTACGTTACTACTTGGACAGAACTAAGGCCACCAGAAAGTCTGACCAACTGTTTGTAGCCTATGCTGCTGGAATACAAGGAAAAGCAATCTCCAAACAAACAATTTCAAAATGGATTGGACATTGCATTAGATTCTGCTATTCATTCCATGGAAAAGGTGTGCCTGCCAATATTAGGCCACATTCCACCAGAGCTTTAGCCACTTCCACAGCTTTCCTAAGAGGAGTGGCAACAAAGGACATTCTAGAGGCTGCTACATGGAGCTCCGTGCATACATTTACCAAGCACTACAACCTGCCTTTATACTCCAGATTCCGAGCAGGCTTTGCTTCGGCAGTCCTGCAGGGGATTTTAGCTACACCATCCTTATCATAGTTCCATCCACCCCCAGCTTGGCTATGGTATTCAACCCATATGTTATGACTGCAGTTGCATTCTTGAAGGAAATAGTACAGTTTTGTACCTACCATAAATGTAGATGTCCGATAGATATGCAACTGCAGTCGGATTTTCCCACCCTCCTACCCCTCTGTATCCTTTTTTGGGTCCCTACCCCTTAGCCCATTAGCTGGGGGTATTTCCTATGGTGTATCTGTTTATTACTGTTGTGCATGTTTGGATTATTTTTATCCATTTACCAAATTTAGCCTTCCTAGGAGGGCATCTGGCATCTGGGGCAAGAAACACTGAAGAAGATGGCGTCGGCCGATGCCTTTATACTCCAGCCGTTGTGACGTCGGAGAGGAGGCAACACCAGCCGATGCCGGACCCAGACTTTGGAATTCGGCCCACCGAGGGCTGCCTGAGGCAGGACAAACCCATATGTTATGATGGCAGTTGCATATCTATCGGACATCTACATTTATGGTAGGTACAAAACTGTACTTTGTGTACCTACCATAAAAGTAGATGTTCGAGTGTATTCACTGTTGCAGTCCAGGTTACCCACCCACCATCCCCCTTTTCTTTGCTGGGACTTACCTATACTTCTCTATTTTATACAACCTATGTGGTGTATTTGCTTATAGAGGAAGGAAATGTTTATTTTACTGCATGCATAATTATTGGCATAATTTTTTAGCCTAACATTTTGGGGGCACCTGACATCTGGGGCAAGAAAAACTGAAGAAAATGGCGTCTGCTGCATCTTTTATACCCCTGGCGCACTGACGTCAGGGAGGAGGCAACAGCAATGGACGCCGGACCTAGACTTTGGAATTCTGGCCGACTGCAGTAGCCTGCCAGCAGGATAACCCCAAGAGTAATGACTGCAACAGTGAATACACTCGAACATCTACATTTATGGTAGGTACACAACTGTACTTTCTCCATCTCCCGTTTATCAGGCTGTGGCTTAAGTCCAAAGTACTCCTGATTCTTCTAGTCGATGTCTGTTTCTTTCTCTCCCTTTCAAGCATATCCTTTGGAACATCGGAAAAGGTTTCACTGGCAACGTCTCTAGAGATTTATTATCAGAAGAGTGAGAAGCAAAGTTCCCTTCTGTTTGCTGGCTCACTTTTTGTTGGATAAACTTTATTTCCCTATTAGGATGTTCTGTATCCAGAAATGTCTTTAAACCTCCAGAAAAAAAAAATCTGAAGTCAGCTGGATACAGCAACTTGCATCTCACACCTGCCTTTCGACCTTCCCTTATTGCTGGGATAAGTTTGTTTCTGTTTTGCCTGTTCAGTGAGTAATGTTTCCTTTCTGCCACAAACAATCTGCTGTCTCAAACTTTAAATGTTTCCATTCTGCCACAGTTTTCGCCAGAATCAACTTTCTAAGATTGCATCTTTGCTTGTACAGGTCTTGGCCGTTTCCTCATGGTTATGTTTGGAGAATGTACTCTGTGCCCTTTCAATTAACAAATCCTGCTGTGGAGTACCAGTCCAGCTGCTTATTTGATTTTATAAAATTTAATATGATCTGTGCTTTCCAGTTTCTCTGTTAAAGCAGAAAAACTCAGGAACCTGCGCACACACTCTACCTCTACTGTTTGAGACTGCTGTTTTTGCGAAGGCTCACACTCTTGACAGCCTTTTCTTCATTTCATCCTTTCTTTTTGCAGTTTTCATTTCATCTGAATAGCTAAGAGCTTCGATGTTTTTCAGCCTTTTATTTGATTTGATATATTCCTTCAGTGTTTCATTTATTTTAATAATCTACGAGTACATTTGATTTATTTTTTCATCTAAATTACTGAAAGTCATCTCTTGTACAAAAGCTGAAGCTTGAACTGCATTTTGCTGAAAAGTTACAGGATTCTTCCCAGCCAGTATTTTCTGTTTACATTTTGTGGTGGATTTTCTTTCAGGTTCTCCAAGTTTCTTCTTTGTTGGCATCCAAACAGTGCACTTGCTAGCCAGTACCTGAATTTTTACCATAGCTGACAATATCACTGGCTCTTATTTCTCAGTTTCTGTTTTCACTTGTGAAAGCTGAAATTAAGCTATTGATCAGTGTGCAGCCATTGTGGAAGTCACAAGGCCCCATCTTTCTTGTGGAGTGCATTTTAACTTTTTGTTGTCTAGCAGTTGGGATGTTTATGGTAGTAGCATGTGATTGCAAGGATGGCAAGTACACCTGTCTGATACTACCAAAGTCACAAGTTTGTTGAGGGAAGGATGAAAGAGAATGGAAAGAGTTAGGTTGACTAGCTGTTAGTGCTTTGCATTGGGCATTTTATACTGTGTGAAAACAGTTAAATATTAAACTGTATTTTACAGCCTGTCTTGGTCTGTACTGTAGTTAGCTGTAGGGCAGGAATGCAGCTACTGATACATATCTAAACTAATGTATGAAAATGTTTTGTTTATCTGCTCCTTGTTTAAAAGAGTTAACCTGCAGGACATGTGTATATTTGATTATGTATTCAGTTTTAGGTTTATTTACTCTCCAAAGCCATCATGCCATGCATTCAACATGTTGCCTTATGTAATCTCCTGAAATTCTATCTTCTACTAGCTTACCTTAAGATCTTCGCCGGTCTCCTTTGATGATACTGTACTCTTGTATTCCCTTTTGTCATGTCAAGGAATAAGAAGCTATGTTTTTAAAGTTATAGAGCATGCAGTGTGTCATATCTATAACCCGTAGATAGTTTGCCTTTTGACTGAGTAGTGTACTGTCTTCTTCTTTCGTCTTTTTCCCAGTTAGACGTCGCCACAGCGGATCACCTTGTCCGCTCATGATTGGCAGTGGAGTTTTATGGTGTCAAGTTGCCAGCCCGGCACTCAACCTTCCACAGATGGCACACACATGCTACACACTCACACCTAAGGCCAATTTAGAGTGTCACTGTGTTACACATTATTCCCAGTGTATTTCATGAGCATATGTAGTGACTGCTGGTTGCCAGTCAACCAGGATTGCTAAACTGTATGCAGATAGTGGATCAATGGCAGAGATGCAAACCCATATGGTGGAAAGTGTCACTAAAGATGCCTTATCCTTAAAACAATTAAATTTAATGAACCAGTGCCCAAGAGACTGGTCAACAGCAAAGATGGAAATGCAAATAACAAAATGTGAATGGGGTCGATGGTGGTATTCATTTCTTGAAATCATAGAGGGTAGTTTAATTTACCAAACTGCTTTTGAAGCTGGAGACACCATATTTGTGTTAATTTTTCCTTTTATCTAGTTTAGCTAGATTAGTGTGCACTTCAGCTGTTTCTTTCTCACCAGCCCTATATTTGATTGCGTTGTCTTCCCTAGGAACCCACACATGCATATATGCTTATACTGTAGAACTGTGGCTTTGCTTACTGGTAATATATAGGGACTGGGAATTTGTGCCATACCTTTTTTTTCCCTACCAGTATGGCTAGGGTTCATGTTTGGAAGTATTTGCATATCTGTACATTTTAGTTTTTCACGAGACGCATAAAATCTCCTAAACAGTGTGCCACTCAACCAAAGCCCTTAAGGCAAAACAGCATGCCCAACACACTAATCCTAGGTGACTCGATAATGAGGCACACTGCTGTCCCACTCACTAGGTTGAATAAGAAGAAAGTAACAGTCAGCTGCCTGTCAGATGCCAGGATCTGACACACAACACATGCACTCAGGTCACTCAACAACAGGTACAAATATGACTTTGTCATTGTACATGTGGGTGTGAATGACCTGAGATATGTACCTCCCTGGACTACATGAAAAGAGACCTGGAGGAGCTCTCGGATTATGTAGCCCAGGCGGGTATGACCCTAGCCCTAAGCAGCATCCTATCATCACCCAGAATGATACTACAGTATAAGAAGAAAATTATTTCAACAATTGGCTAAGTTTCTGATGTTCATCGTGCATACAGCTGCAGTAATCACAGAAGGGTTTTTCTGCCGTCAGGCGGGTCCTCGGTCGGCCGAATTCCAAAGTCTAGGTCCGGCGTCGGTTGTCGTCGCTTTCTTTCCTGACGTCAGTGTGACAGGGGTATATAAGACACAGCCGACGCCATATTCTTCAGTCTTTTTTGCTGCGCAGTGCCCGAAGCAGAAGCAGTTCGCAAGTGCCGGTCGGCCAGCTCCTGAAATTACGAATAATTGGAAACCGAAGTCTTCTTTAAAGCTAAGTACCCCGTTGGGGAAACTTTTCTTGCCTCAGACCGATGTCAGGCAAAGTTAACAATTGTATTTCTTGTGGGAAGCAAATACCGCATAAGGATTTCCATTCCCTCTGCATACCTTGTTTAGGCCCAGACCACGACGTCTCGGCCTGCCGCTTTTGTGCTACTTTCAATAAACGCACTATTAAGAGTTGGGCGGAGTTCGCCCAGCACTTTTTTGGTAAAACCTTTGATTATAAAATGTCGTCTGATACTCTGACTACCGTTTTGTCCAAAAAACGCAAGGACAAAGACCGACACGTGAGACCCGCGGTCTCCACCGACACCATGCCAAAACCGGCTACACGTGGTCTGGTTCTCAGCGAGGCGCCTACGCAGCTCCTGACTACTGACTATACTTCTTTGGCGGTGTCCTCTGTAACCGAGACCACAGGTACCTCGGCCCATACCCAGACTACAACCACCGAAGCCACTGTGAGTGTTGAGCCTCCTAATGTGGATAGGTCCACTTCCACCCATGGTGTTTTTAGACCCTCATCTTCCTTCTCCATTAAGGCCTAATCAGCCATGCATCCCAAGAAGCCTGTTGCACAGGGCCCATCTCCAGGCCCCATGCCTAAAAAGCAGATGCTAAAAATGGCTGAGGATTTAATTACTCTTATCAGGGGTTCCCAGCCCCCTCCAGACAAGAGACCCCGAGTGGAGGAAGCTTCTCCCTCTTCTGACCAGGATTCCATTTTTTCAGAACATTGTAATGAAGAGGAACACTCGTACTCCCCTTTTGAAGATTCGGATGCTGAGCAGTCCATTCCTTCTGTATCTCCCCCAGAGGATTTCTCTTTTGGGGAAACCTTGCACACCTTGAGGGAACACTTCCATTGGGAAGGCCAAGACTTTTCTGATTCCAAGAAAAGACTTAGGGAATTTCTTTTGTTACCTCAGCACAGACCTCTGGCGATACCTCCTGTCTTGGACATACTTGATGATGTTTACTCAGAGGCTTGCCTAAATCCGGATTCCCTGCCTCCTGCCCCAGTCAAGCCTCTCACCAATTTCTTTACAAAAGCCATAATGCTGACTCTGAAACCATTTCTCAAGGCCCCAAGGGAATGAAGGCCTCTACTGCTAAGAATCCACTACCTTCCGAAAGAGAGTCTAGATCCTTAGAAAGGTGGGGGAAAAGGGTATATACCTCGGCCACCCCAGCCATGAGGGCCTTAAATTGTCAGTTCCATATGCTTAAATATCAGCAGTTTCTGTTATCACAATTAAGAAATAAAATGTCTCAACCTGAACAACCAGATTTGAAGGAGTTGCAGGATATGATGCATAGTGCAGAACAAGTGGGTAAACACACCTTACAATGTGGCTATGATGCCCTAGAGGCCTCAAGTAGAGCTGCTGTGACAGGATCAGTCATTCGTAGACATGCCTGGCTTAGAGAACAAACCTTGCCTGACCATGTTAAAGCTAAGCTACTAGATGCTCCTTTACAAAATGATGTACTATTTGTTACTAAAGCTGAGGAGATACTACAGAAAATGGAAGAAAAAGCTAAATCTATGCAAACTGTCAAAGCTTTTCTACAGGTTCAACCACCACGTTTTAGCAGAAATTGGCCTGCAAAGAACTGGTCCTTCCCAGCCACGGACAAGCCACAAAGAGGTAGATACAGGCGCACAAGGGGCAGAGGACAACCTCAAGGATCATATAGAGGCAGACAATGGCAAACTCCAGCAACAAGAGGTGGCGAAGATAGTGCACAGCAGTACAGGAAACAAACCCAATGACTTCCCCCTTTCCATGCCAAGCAAGTCTCAGCTGGCAGCACCCTTGGGAGGAAAGCTGGCATTATTTACAAGAAATTGGCATATTATCACAACAGACAAATGGATCCTGGACATTATAAACAGTAGCTACAGATTTCACTTTCACCCTCTTCCAAAAATGAGAGGCATGACGAACCTGCCACACAATCAAAGGGCAGAGGCTCAAATACAAATTTCAAAGCTTATGGCCATGAAAGCTATTCAAGAGGTACCTACTCACGAACAAGGTCAAGGTTTTTATTCCAGATTTTTTCTGGTACCAAGGAAAGGAACCGACTGGAGACCCATTTTGGACTTATCCATCCTAAAGACATTTCTACTCGTACCAAAATTCAAGATGCTCACATTACAGCAGCTTCTTCCCATGCTGGGCAAGGAGTTTTGGCTGGTAACATTGGACCTCAAGGAGGCATACCTGCATGTCCCAATCAGACAAAGCTGCAGAATATACCTCAGATTTCTTGCAGGTTCAATCCACTATCAATTCTCTGCATTGCCCTTTGGCATATCTACTGTGCCCAGAGTATTCACGAAATGCCTGGCATCAGTAATTGCCTACTGCAGACTTCAAGGGATACAAATTTACCCTTATTTGGACGACTGCCTGATCCAAGTGGACAACAAGCACGTACTTCTGGAACATCTGGCTTATGTAACATGGTTATTGAATTCCCTGGGATACACAGTCAACAAGGAGAAATCCAGGCTAACACCATCTCAGAAAATAACTTTCCTGGGTGCCAACTTGGACACAAACACCCAGATGGCCTATCTTATGCCAGAAAAACAAGGGCAACTAACTCATTACTTCAAAATACTAGCAAATTGTACCAGGCTCACTGCAAGGAAAATCCTGCAGGCTCTGGGCTTCATGGCATCTTGCATTCTTCTAATCCCATGTGCAAAGTTGCATATGAGGAAACTTCAATGGTACCTAAAAAACCTATGGTCTCAACACAGCCACAGTTTGGAAACAATAATACCAATAATTCCATGTTTGCAAAAGGAATTTCTATGGTGGGCCCAAGCATGCCAAACAAACACAGGTCTTCCATTCTGCAAGTCTCAAGCAAATCAAGTCATCACAACAGACGCCTCAGACTACGCCTGGGGGGCGCACATGACAGACAGGTGCATTTAGGGCAAATGGTCCCAAAAGGAAAAGCACCTTCACATCAATCAAAAAGAAATGCTAGCAGTGATAAATGCAATTACAATTTTCAAGGACCTCCTGCATCCAGGGCAATTATTGATAAGAACAGACAACACCACAGTAATGTGGTACATAAACAAACAAGGTGGAACACATTCATACCCCCCTGCGCAGGCTAGCCATGTCGCTTTGGAACTTGGCTCTGGAATGGCAAATCGAACTTCAAGCACAGTACTTGCCAGGATTGGAAAACACGCTGGCAGATAATCTAAGCAGAAATATGACAGATCCACACGAATGGAAGTTGCATCCTCAAGTGTTTACGAAGATAATCCAAGCGTGGGGAAGACAACATAGATCTCTTCACCTCCCACAGAAATCATCAATTGAAAAAGTTCTGTTCAAGGACCTTTCATCCAAAGGCCTGGAGAGTGGACGCCCTTTCTTTCAGTTGGGCAACATGGACAATTTACGCTTTCCCACCTTTGCCTCTTCTGCCCAAGGTGCTCTTGAAAGCAAGAGCAGACAGACCGAAGATGATACTGATTGCTCCAGACTGGCCAAGACAACACTGGTACCCACTCCTGAGGAGCCTAACACATACTCCTCCCTGGACCCTACCTCTAATGCCTCTTCTACTGACTCAGCACAGCTACAAAACTCTTCAGTCAGCTGAAAACTCTCAATCTGGCTGCATGGAAAATTCCTTAACACCACAACAGACCCTACTCTCCAAAGAGGTGCAGGATGTCATTTTGGAGGCCAGAAGGCCATCTACTAGAAAGGCTTACTCCACAAAATGGAAACATTTTTGCGCTTGGAATGAGAAAAAAGGCCAGGATCCTAGAAAACTGAATTTGCCTTAGATATTACAGTATCTAGCTGAGCTGTTGAACAGTGGACTTTCATTTTCCTCCATCAAAATTCATGCCTCAGCCATTTCTGCAGAATACAACACCGATCCACCCTTATTCTCTCACCCACTTTTAAGACAGTTCCTCAGAGGAGCTAAGAATATAAGACCTCCAAGGAAACAACCAATACCAGCCTAGGATCTTAACTACATTGTAGAAAAATTAACATTACCTCCCTTTGAACCAGCTGCCTCTACAGATTTGCAATATTTGTCCTGGAAAACAGCCTTCCTTCTGTCCATTACCTCAGCTCGTAGGGTTTCGGAACTACAAGCCCTCATGGCTGTGCAGCCCTTTCTCATCTTCCATCAGGACAGGGTTTCCCTACAAACCAACCCTTCATTTATGCCCAAGGTAGTATCCAGGGTAGCCTTAAATAAGGCCATACACTTACCTACCTTTTACCCCAATCCTCAAAACAAAGGGGAAAGGCTGCTACATTCCTTAGACATCCATAGACAGCTACGTTACTATTTGGACAGAACACAGCCCTTCAGGAAATCAGAACAACTTTTTGTGTCCTATGCTGTAGGAGCTCAAGGGAAGCCAATTTCCAAGCAGACAATTTCAAAATGGATAGGCCATTGCATACGGTTTTGTTACTCCTTTCATGGCAAACCTGTTCCTACAGGCATCAGATCCCACTCCACAAGGGCCACAGCTACCTCTACAGCCTTCCTCAGAGGAGTCCCTACCAAAGATATTTTGGAGGCAGCCACCTGGAGTTCTGTGCATACCTTCACAAAACACTACCACCTGCATTTATATTCCAAAACTAGAGCAGGCTTTGCCACTGCTGTGTTGCAGGGCATTCTGGCTGCTCCCAGTTCCACCTAGTGCCCACCACCCTGTGCGTAGCTTTGGGATTCTACCCATCTGTGAATACTGCAGCTGTATGCACGATGAACATAGTACAGTTTTGTACCTACCATAAATGTAGATGTTCGAGTGCTAATACAGCTGCAGTACAGGTTTCCCTCCCTCCTTCCCCTCTTGGTAAAGGCCTAGTGGCTAACACCTCCTCATACAACCTAATTTGGGTTATCCTTCTATGGTGTATTTGCTTGCAATTACTGATTTTTGATTATATTGCATTGCTTGACTATATATATATATATATATATATATATATATATATATACAATTTATGTATTGCCTTCCTTCTGGGGGCACCTGACATCTGGGGCAAGAAAGACTGAAGAATATGGCGTTGGCTGTGTCTTATATACCCCTGTCGCACTGACGTCAGGAAAGAAAGCGACGACAACCGACGCCGGACCTAGACTTTGGAATTCGGCCGACCGACGACCCGCCTGACGGCAGAAAACCCTTCTGTGATTACTGCAGCTGTATTAGCACTCGAACATCTACATTTATGGTAGGTACAAAACTGTACTTTGTGTTTCTAAGGGGATCCAGTATCTGTCTGCCTGGGATGACATGATTGACAGACCATGATCTTTTGCCAGAGACAGAGATGGCCTTCATCTGTCATCCCTGGGCTTCCGGATACTGGTGAAGGCTTTTGCTACCCCTATAGTGCCTTTTTAGGCAGTGTTCCAAAGAACAAATTACCACAATAACAGCTACAAACAAATGCAATCTGAGGGTCATGTTGCTCAATGCTAGAAGTCTAAATCTCAAAATGCACTTGCTCGAGGCACTCCTTAAAGTGGAAAACATCAACATTTATACTGTAACAGAGACCTGGTTCAAGGCAGAAGAAAGCACCCCTGCACTACCAGGCTATAACTCATTCCACACCTTTCAGCCCCAGAACTTAGACCAAAGCTCCAAAGGTGGTGGTGCCTCCATATTCATAAAGGACGCGTACACCTCCAGACTGGTAGCCCAATATAACACATCAGAGATACTTCAGGTGCAGCTAACATTGGGTAAGAGAGCGGTTCAGGTCATAGCCTGCTATAGGTCCCCAGCCATGTCCCAAGACTTGCACTCCATGTTCCTAAGCACCCTGCAGAATATTAGGGTCCAACCTAACACTTTCTTACTAGGCGACTTCAACTACCCCTCCATTAACTGGGTAAACTACTCATGTACCAGTACACTTGCCCAACGTTTCCTGGAGTTCATTAATTCCAGTGCTCTGGACCAGCCCGTTCTTACCCTCACTAGAGGTAGCAACATCCTTGACCTGGTCATTACTAACATGGGCGATCATTGCTCTACACCAATAGTCAGCTTCTCCCTGGTTAGATCTGACCACAAACTAATCACCTTGGAAATCCACATGCCTCCCACCCCCCACCCCCCACCCCCAGCAAAGGTAACCACCATGAAAAACTTCTCCAAAGCTAACTTTGGGATCCTAAAAACAGAGGTGGCCAACTTCACGGCACCCATGCAAATGAAGAATAGTTGCGTGACTGCAGAATCATACACCAATGCACTGTACGAACACATACACAAATGTATATCTCACCATACCCAATAGAACCAAGACACTCTTCTCCCAAAAAAGGAAGCCAATCTGTGGTCCCCTGCCATAAACTCTACAATAGAAGGAGGAAACTGATGCGGAATAACTCCCTTATTTGCCTCAACAAAAAGTTGAGATCCCTCATCAAATCCTCTAAAGCTAGGTATGAAAACAGAATTGCAGCAGATAGTAAAGACAACCAAAAGGCCGTCTATAGTTATGTAAAGAATCTCCACGGCAATACTCAGATTTGCTCTGAGCTGCTGCACAATGGTACCTCCTATACCGAGCCAACAGATATTGCCAATATACTGGCCAACAGATTCAGTGTCAACTTTACTCCCCCCCCCCCCCCAGGACGAATCACAATATCAGTAGATTGCCAGGCACCCAGTATTACTGCTGCACAGGTTAAAACAGCACTGCTCAAGGCCAAGAATACAGCTTCTATGGGACCTGACAATATCCCTGGTTGTGTTCTGCATGAACTACAGAGTGAACTGGCAGCTCAGCTGTGTGCTCTGTTCAATCACAGCCTCACCTCAGGCTTTGTCCCTGCCGAATGGCGCACTGCCACAGTTTTCCCTCTACACAAAGGAGGCAGAACTACAGACCTTGGAAACTATCGCCCCATTAGCCTTACTAGTCTGATATGCAAAGCTATGGAGCACATCATCATGGACCTAATAAACAAGGATATAGGGAATCTCCAAACTCTGGATCCCACACAGTTTGATTTTGTGAAGGGTAGATCATGTCTGCTCAACTTGGTCGACGACTTTGAGTCAAGTCACCAGAGCTGTGGATGAAGGCAAGGTGGTTCATACAGCCTACCTTGAGCTGGCCAAGGCTTTTGATACCATTCCCCACTCAGGAATCATAGAAAAACTCACTAAGTTTGGCATCAACCCCTATATCACTAGGGTTGCAAACTGGCTCACAGAAACCTCAGTGTGAAAGTAGCTGACACCAAGTCAGACTGCCGATTAGTCAAGAGTGGAGTTCCACAGGGTTCGGTCCTGGGTACTCTCCTGTTTGGTGTCTACTTCTCTGAAATCCAGGCCAACACGATGGGACTCTGGCTGACAAAGTTCACAGACGATTGCAAGTTGGGAGCTAGTATTAACTCCCCAAGTGATGTTGACATCGTACAAAATGGCCTCACTGTGACCAATGACTCATGTCAGAACCATGGCTTTAAGCTCAATGCCAAAAATTGTCATCATCCCCGTTGGGAAAACCCCGGTTCCCATGAATTACCACATTGATGGTAGTCCACTGAACACAGAAAATGTCATAAGAGATTTGGGAACACAGGATGTTCTTCATGTTTCACTGTTGCAGTCATCACACTTGGGTTATCTGCCTGCAGGTAGCCCTCAATCGTCCTGAATACAAGAGACTTAGTATTTTGGCATTGTATGCTGTCGTTCCAGGACTGACGTCAGGTCATCAGGGGTATAAAAATCAGGCAGCCGATGCCATTACATCAGTCTTTCTTGCCGAGGTGCCAGAAGCAGTTCACACGAGTGCTGGTCAGCCGCTACCTGAGTTTTTATTTACGAGTTGATCATCCTGAAGTCTTCTAAAGCTAAGTGCCTCATTGGGGATCCTTTTTACTTGCTCTAACTGATGTCCGAAAAAGTTAACAATTGTCTTGCCTGTGGAAAGCAAATACCACACCGAGATTTCCATTCTTACTGCATCACCTATTTAGGCTTAGACCGCAACATACCTCGCTGTTGGTTTTGTGCCTTATTCAATGCCCCAACTATTCATCATTGGGCCATTATTGTCGCAAAATACTTTCGTTCTCGATCTCCGTATTCTGAAATAGCTTCGGTAAGCCATCCTACTACCGATATTCCAGTTAAAGTAAGGATAAAGTCAGAGACATTGCACAGGTCCAAAACTGACAACAATGCTTCCGTTAAGCTAGTCGCCTGTTCACCGGTACTCAGTGAGGCACTTTCGCAGCCATTGATGCCCGCTTCAGTGGATTTGCATGCCTCTATCAAGACCTGTTCGGAGTCTGGTATGCTGTGAAACTCTTATTCCACTATGGAACCTGTGGATGTCTCTACCTTGGATGGGTCTATAGCTGCTAAGCAGGCACTAGCTTCTGAGGAAGTTCTTCGCACTACTGATGTTCGACACAAATTGACAACTACTTTCGCATCTTCAGTTCTATGTAAAACTAAGGAGTTTCTAAGGCCAAGTGTATATGCTATGGCTAAAAAAATGACCCAATCTCATGCACCTGCTTCCTTGCCACAACATCAAATACTTAAAATGGCAGAAGACCTTATTATGCTGATTAGGGGAAGTCAGCCTCCTACTGCTAAGAGAAAGAGACCTGTCCCCAGCAGCTTCAACAGACCAAGAGTCCAATGACTCTGAGGTGTCTGATTATGAAGACATGCCCTTATCTGCTTATGAGGATTCATATGCAGAGGAATCCATTCCCTCTGCCTCTCCTCCATAGGACTTTTCTTTTGATGAAACCTTACATACTTTGAGAGCATTTCCATTGGGAATGCCAAGACTATCCTCAGTCCAAAAAGAGACTCAGAATTTCTAGATTTGCCACAACATAGGCCTTTAGCAATACCCCAGTCCTGGAAGTTGTGGATGATGTCTTTATGGAATCCAGTCTTACTCCTGATACTTGACCCCTGCTCCTAGGAAGCCAGACAGGTACTACTTAGTACCTGACTCTCACAAATTCCTTTTCAAAAAGCTACAGCTGACCCAGAGATAAACTCCCAGAGGTCTAAAGGTATCAAAGCAACTACAGCTAAGAATCCCACCCCTTTGGACAGGAATTCCAGTGCTTTGGACAGATGGGGTAAGAACGTATATACCTCTGCAACCCTCGCCAATAGGGCTTTGAATTGTCAGTTTCAGATGCTGAAGTGCCAACAGCATATTATGGAACTTATTAAATAAAAAAATAACAGCCTTTACAGACTGTGCAGAAAATAAAGACTTTCAAGAGCTTATGCATTCTGCAAGCCAAGTCAGCAAGCATACATTGCAATGTGGTTTTGATGCCCTAGAAGCATCTTGCAGGGCAGCAGCCACCGGTTCTGTACTGAGAAGGCATGCTTGGCTTAAGGAGCAGACCTTGCCAGACCATGTCAAATCAAAGATGTGAAGTTGTTAAATCTCGCCGTTTATTCTCACTGATGGGTTCAGAGCCGATCCTCAGCTCCGACACGGCCGATAGCAAAGCTCAAGGTTTGCCAGTAGCTCGAGACCAAGCCCCTTATCCCACAATGCACTGCTGGAATTACCCCAGATCTAGTTTGCCGCGGCAAGAGAGATCTCTGTGATCCAGCTAGCTCTGATCAATTTTGGGAAAAAAATTAACAGCAAGTCTATAAAAACTTTTCCTTTTTGTTTAAAAAATATAGTGTGTGTGTTATTAGGTCTTTTATATATATATATATATATATATATATATATATATATATATATAATCTATATTTCAATAGTTATAAATAGTTTAAAAGTTAGGGCCTTGTTGGCTTCTTCATTTGTGTGGGCCTTTAGCCCTATTTACTATTATTAATCCTTATAATAGTCGGGCTTTTTTTCTGTGGGCCTCTTTAGCCCTATATTTGTAATCTATATTACATTGTTATAGATAGTGCCCGGATTGGGCTTAGTTGTTTGTGGATCTTTTCAGTCATTAAGGACTTTACTAATTTACCTTATTGCAGTTTACTGTTTGTGTTATTTAAATATGTCGGATGATAAGGAAAAATCCCATCCTAAATCGGGATTCAAAAAATGCCCAGATTGTGGGCAGGAAAATGTCAGTCACTGACGGACACATTTAATGTGTCTACCGTCTGGGGGCTAAACACCTCCAAGACACCTGTAGCCTTTGCCACTCCTTTTCTTCAAGAGTCCTCTTGGAGAGGAGGAGGAAACTTATAGACAGGGGATTGCTACAGCAATCTTTTTCTGAAGTGTTGAGTAGCCATGAGGGTACTATTACATCCTCCAAATCCTCAAAATCCAAATCCTTTAGATAAAGCCACAAAAAAGGCAAAGATTTCAGAAGGAGGGTCATCAGTTCCACAGTCATCGGAACCAAGTGTATCTTTGATTCGGAGCCAGCTCTTGGTTTTGGAGCCAGTCTCTGAATTTCCTTATTCACCTCTGCTCCAGTCAGCACCTTCAGTGCATTCAGCTAAGTCCTCAGTCAGCCTTTCAGATTTGGACATGGATCGGCTAGTGCAGAAGCTTTTACAGGCACCAGGACTTGCCAAATTGTTGTCGGCCCCGACCAGCTCGTTGGTACCGAAGACCATGGAACCAGATTTGTCTACTCCTCCTCCGAGCCGTACTGGACCCTCGGAGCTGAGGGAAATTGAACCGATGGTGGTCAAACCCTTGGAGCTGATACCCACACCGGTGCTATCGGCCCCATCTACTCGGATGTACTCTGTGCCAACCGAGGACTCTAGTAGCCGACGCTCCCCCGTCTGGTCTGGGGAGGATAGTCAAACCGATTTGTCAGTGCCGACTCTTCCTCTCGGGGCTTCGGCTCGGATGAGCTCGGCTCCTACCTCGGGTTCGGAGCCCAGGGTTTTGGTGCGGGAGGATCGGGCGGTACTCTCAGGTCCGTCCACTCCTTCTCATCGGAGCCATCATGCCTTCAATGCTATGAGGAGAGTTTTGTCTCCAAAGACGTCAGCATCTGTTCAGCTTTCCCTCTCCCCTCAAGCTCCTGTCTGCTTCTTCATTTACCGATCCCTCTAAGTGTAGAGACCCCGAGCTTCAAGTACCCCCACAGAGCGTCCCCTACTCTTATGAGACCTCCCCAGATCCCCCCACTGAGGAGGTGTCCAGGAAGAGATTGTGCAAGAGGAGGCACTTAGACTCTCCACAGGAGTCCTTGACATCAGACACGGACTTAGAGGAGTCAGAAGGGTCCCCTCGATCCCCCTCTGAGGATAACTCCTTTGCAGAGATACTAGAGATCCTTAGTAAGAGGGGTGATTGGCAGTCCAAGACCTCTACTGAGGATGAGTCCGTGCTCTTGAAGGCTTTTGGGTCTCAACCTTCCACTTCTTGGGTGTCTCCGCCTTACACTTGGGTGTCTCCGCCTTATGATGAGCTCGTAGAACTGATTTCTCGTAAGGCGTGGGAGTCACCGGAGGCCATGGAACCTGTTCCTCGTAAACCCAACAAAATTATGTCTGCCCCAGTGGACAAGCCATTTATGACAAAGGGAGTGCCTGTTGATTCCATGGTGGTAGCTGCAGCCACCAAAAAGGAAGTATCTGAGACATCCACCTCTGTCCATCCCCCTAACAGAGATTCTAGGGTCATGGATAGATATGGGAAGCGCATGTTTAGTTCCGCGACTTTTTCTCTGCGATCACTGAACTACTTAACCCATTTTACGAGACTACAGAGAGATCTCCTGAAAGAGCTAGAAGGTACTCTCCAGGGTATGGTAGCTGCAGGGGTGGCCGACAAAGTCCATGCCCAGCTCACTACCCTAAACTCAGTGGTAAACTCGTCCATGCTTCTCATATCCTATGCAGCTGATGGTTCGAGTAGAGCCACTAGTTCGGGCATTGCTCTTCGAAGACCAGCCTGGATGCATCTCTGTTCCTTTGTGGAACCCTTTAAGTCTTCCTTTATTAATACCCCATTCGATGGCTCATCACTGTTTGGGCCCAAAGTAAAGGAAACTTTAACCAGGTGTGAGCAGGAAGGCAAGACCTCATCTGCCGTTGGAGTCCGTTTTTCGACCCCTACTCAGCCCTACCCCAAGGGCCCTAGGGGAGGGAAAATGTGGTTCTGAAAAGCACAGGCAGCCTTTCAGGACACACGTGGCGAAATCCCCTCTAGAGGCAGAGGAGTGGGTTATAATGGAAGACACCACCCCCGCAGCAGAGGGGGTCTGCAGCAACAGGGTGACAGGGGTCAGTTCTCCGGTCAGCCCTACTAACACCCCTGAATGGGGGCCCGACTGTTCGGCTCTGGAGGCAGTCGGGGGTTGCTTGTCTTTGTACCCAGAAGCCTGGCTAAACATAACATCAGATACTTTGGTGCAAAGCATCATTTCCAGAGGATATTTCATTCAGTTCTCTTCCCCTTCCATTCCTGTAAAGAGAATCCCAGATGTTCCACCCAATCTCAGGGAACAAGCAATCGTAGCGGTCCACAGATTGCTAGAAAAAAGAGTCATCCAACCAGTCCCAGCAGACCAAGTTTGATTCGGAACTTACAAATGATTCTTTTTGGTACCAAAGAAAACAGGGGACTGGAGACCTATCTTGGACCTCAGCAGACTCGACCAGTTCGTAAAGAAAGAGAAGTTCCAAATGGTCACACTTCAGTCCATTCTTCCCTTCTTAGGGAAAGGCGATTGGATGTGCTCCATAGATCTCAAGGACGCGTACTGTCACCTAAAGATGAACAGATGCTCCAGAGATCATCTGCGCTTTGGCTGGGAGCCAATCATTACCAGTTTCGAGCCCTGCCCTTTGGTCTCACCACAGCCCCCAGAGTGTTCACCAAATGTATGGCAGTTGTCACGGCTCACCAGAGACGTCTAGGATTCCAGGTGTTTCCATACCTAGACAATTGGCTCCTAACCGCTGCCACCAGGCATCAATTGACTCGGGCAACACAATATACTCTGACATTCTGCCATCAATTGGGCATTACAGTCAACTTCGAAAAGTCTGCCTTATCGCCATCGCAGCATACCATTTTTATAGGATCAGAATTAGATACCTCAATTACCACTCTACGTCTCACAGTCGAAAGAGTCTCTTCTCTGCCAAAACGTCAGCTTACTGGTATCAAAGAACAGAGCTACAGCAGCAGAGGTATTGAAAGTACTAGGTTTGATGGCGGCGGCAATCCTATACCACTTGCAAGGATGCATATGCGAATTCTTCAATGGCTTCTATTCGCTCAGTGGTCTTACCAGAGACTACCGATGCACCACATGATTTTCATCATGGATTCTTGCAGGAGAGACCTTTGGTGCTGGTTGACGTCTCTTCATGTCACAATCGGAAGACCCTTT
Organism: Protopterus annectens; assembly: GCF_019279795.1. Classification (NCBI taxonomy): domain Eukaryota; kingdom Metazoa; phylum Chordata; order Ceratodontiformes; family Protopteridae; genus Protopterus; species Protopterus annectens. The sequence continues at coordinate 301,437,923 of NC_056737.1, forward strand.
GTTCTCTTCCCCCCCCCCCCAGTAGCCACGGACACTTCCCTGATGGGGGGGCATTTTCAGGGAAAGACTGCCCAAGGCACATGGACAGATCAAGAATCACATCTGCACATCAATGCTCTAGAGTTGAGAGCGGTACTTCTGGCGTTGCAGTACTTTCAGGACTCTCTTCCTCTGGGAACTATTGCAATTCATACAGACATGTCAGTAGTCTGGTACTTGAACAAACAAGGCGGAACCAAATCTTACCCCCTTTGTCGAGAAGCCCTCAGGGTCTGGCAATGGGCTGTGTTGTTTCAGCGTTTTCTATTAGCAACGCACATCCTGGGGAAATTCAACGTTCTAGCGGACACGCTAAGCAGGGCGATATTGCTCCCTCATACAACAGGTTGTAGAGTTGATTTTCTGCAAATGGGGCCAGCCTTGCTGCGACCTTCTTGCCAGCCACATCAGTTCAAAATGCAGAAGCTACTTTGCCCTAATACCACCTCCCGGTCATCCCCCAAGAGATGCACTTCTACACAATTGGCCCCCGGGTCTCCTTTATGCATTTCCACCCTTCCCATTAATACCCAGATTTTTACAGAAAGCAAAATCGCTGGGAAGGACTGTTATACTCCTAGCCCCCAACTGGCCTCGACAGATTTGGTTTCCGTTTCTCCACCATCATCTGTTGGAAGGTCCATGGAACCTGGACCCAGTTCCGGACCTTCTGACGCACCCATCAGGGGATCTTCATCCTTCACTGCAGTCCCTGAAACTGACTGACTGGCTGGCTAATCGACTTCCCCTAATTGCCAGGCTTCATTCAATTTCAGAAGATACAAGACAAATTCTCTTGTCTTCTCACAAGCCATCTACCAGGAAATTATATGGCAGTAAATGGAAAAGGTTCTCAATTTGGGCTAACACGCAGAACATTGACCCTTTCTGAGCTCCGCTATCTTCTATTTTAGAATTTTTGACAAACATTTTTAAGGAAGGAGCAGCAGCTGCTACAGTTCGAGTTCAGTTAGCTGCCATCTCAAATTTTCACCTTGGTTTTGGTGGCTCAAATGTTATGGGCCATAAATTATCTAAAACCTTATTTAAAGGTGTTCTTCATATGAGACCTCCGATCAAAATTCCCTATTCTCCCTGGAATTTAAACCTTGTGCTGTCTCAAATTATTCTTCCTCCTTTTAAACCAGCATCTTCTTGTGATCTAAAATTTTTATCCTGGAAAACAATATTTCTTGTGGCCATTACGTCTGCCCGCAGACTGTCAGAACTTCAAGCATTGTCTATCAGACCACCCTACATGATTTTCCATGCTGATAGAGTATCTCTCAGAACAAACCCCTCATTTTTACCTAAAGTCTGTTCTGAGTCAAATATCAGTCGGGTCATTGAACTACCAGTCTTTTTTCCCAACCACTCTAGCAAATTGGAATACATGCTGCACAAACTTGATGTTCACAGACAGCTCAGATTTTATCTTGACAGAACTAAGGATATTAGAAAATCAGACCAACTTTTTGTATTCTTCTTCTCGGAAGCAAGAAAAGGCAATCCAGTGGCTAAAACAACCTTATCTAAATGGTTACTTGATTGTATATCCTTTGTTTATGAAAAGGTGAGCATGCCTTTAACACACAAACCAAAAGCTCATTCTACCAGAGCCGTCTCTACGTCTTCTGCTTTTCAAGCTAAATTGCCCCTTGACAATATTTGCACTGCAGCCACTTGGTCTAAGCTTCATACCTTTATCACACATTACAAAGTAGATAAAGCTTCAAGGGACAGGTCTTCCTTTGGTTCTACGGTACCGAAGAACATACTCCCATAAGCCACCCATGGTTGAGGGTGCTAGGGATGCTACCCATCAGTGAGAATAAATGGCGAGATTTAACAACTTCACATATAGAAGTTATGTACTTACCTTGATGTTCCATGTGAGTTGTGTATCTCGCTTTTATTCTCATGTCCCTCCCTCCTTCCCCCTCCTGGCTGACTGTTGACTTAGAGGCTATTACCATCCTGGTTATTCAGTATTTCTTCTTCCCCCTTGGGAAGTGTTCTTCGTAGATATATATAGAAGGGTATGTATATGTTTGTATATATATATATATATATATGTATATATATATATATATATATATATATATATATACGGTTATTCGCAGCAAACAAGATCTGAGGTAATTCCAGCAGTGCATTGTGGGATAAGGGGCTTGGTCTCAAGCTATTGGCAAACCTTGAGCTTTGCTATCGGCCGTGTCAGAGCCGAGGATCGGCTCCGAACCCATCAGTGAGAATAAAGGCGAGATAAACAACTCGCATGGAACGTTATGGTAAATACATAACTTCTATTTATTAAATGCTCCTTTGAACAAGGACAATCTGTTTGGCACCAAAGCAGAAGAGATTCTTAAGACGGAAAAAAAAGCTAAAGCTATGCAGACAGTCAAAGAATTCTTACAAGTACAGCCTCCTAGATTCAGTAGGCATTCCCCCTTGGAACATTGGTCCTTTCCAGCTCCCTCAAGGCCATCTCAAACTAGACCCAGGGGAAAGAGACCCCCCCAGACTACAGTCTCAGGGTATGCAGAGATCTAAGCACTGGAGTGCCTCCACTTCCAAAGCAGGGAGTGCTAAGCCACCCCCTTATGGAAATAATTCACAATGACTTCTCTACTCCACTTCCCATCTCTGCCCAACTGCTTGTGCTTCTAGGAGGAAAACTTGCCCTTTATGCAAAAAACTGGATGTCCATCACCGAAGACCTATGGGTCCTCAACATTGTATCCCAGGGGTACAAATTTTACTTCGAGACTCTGCCAACCCCAAAAGGGTTCCCAGACCTTTTTCCAAACCAGTGGGCAGATGCACAAAACCAGGTTCTATTCCTGCTCTGTATCAGTGCAATTCAATCTGTTCCTGCAGAACAGATAAGTCAAGGATTCTATTCCAGACTTTTCCTGGTACGCAGAAAAGAGGGCTCTTGGCACCCAATCCTTGATCTTTCAATTCTCAACACCTTCCTGGTGGTACCAAAATTCAAAATGCTCACCCTGCAGCAGCTTCTGCCAATGCTAGTCAAAGATGCCTGGTTAGTCACCCTAGACTTAAAAGAAGCCTATCTGCACATCCCCATAAGGGAGTCATGCAGGAAATCTCTACATTTCAGGGCTGGATCTATGCATTATCAGTTCTCTGCACTTCCCTTTGGCTTATCCACTGCTCCCAGAGTATTCACAAAATGCCGGGCTCCAGCCATTGCTTACTGCAGGTAGAGAAATATCCAAATTTACCTGTACGTGGGACGACTGCCTGATTCAGATGGACTGTCAGGAAATGCTGTTGCAGCACCTGACATTTGTAAAAAACCTAACATCCCTGGGGTACACCATCAACGAAAAGAAATCAAAACTTGTCCCCAGTCAAAAAATTGTATTCCTGGGAGCAAGCTTGGACACAGCATCCCAGATGGCATTCCTCACTTCAGAAAAACAAGCCTATCTGATAGACTGTTTTATTCAAATGGCCATCAGAACCCAGCTATCCACAAGGAAAATCCTGCAGGGCCTAGGGTTCATGGCCTCATGCATCCTACTAATTCCGTATGCCAAACTGCATATGAGGAAACTTCAGTGGTACTTAAAAAGTCTTTGGTGCCAACACTCTTAGGACCTGGAAACTGTCATTCCTATCATACCCTGTCTAAGGATAGAATTTCTTTGGTGGGCAGCTGCATGCAACTGCAACAAGGGACTACTCTTTACTCAACCCCACGCCACCCAGACCGTAACCACAGACTCATCAGACTATGCCTGGGGAGCACACATAGATGGCAACTGCATTCAGGGCCACTGCAGCCCAAGTCAAATTCATCTGCACACCAAAAAGAGATGCTAGCTGAGCAGCACACGGACAGCTTTCAGATCCCTACTCTCACCAGGACACCTGCTAATAAAACAGACAACACCGCAGTTATGTGGTACATCAACAGGCAGGGGAATCCACTTTTACCCACTGTGCAGGCTAGCCATGGCCCTGTGGAACACGGCCTTGGAAATGCACGTCCATCTGCATGTTCAATTCCTGCCAGGCAAACAAAACTCACTGGCAGACGACTTAAGCAGAAATCTCCTAGACCCACATGAGTGTCAGTTAGAGCCCAGCACCTTCAACAGTCTGATTCAGATATGGGGGACCCCAGAGGTGGATCTCTTTGCTTCCCCCTACAACCACCAATTCAGCAAATTCTGCACCAGGAATCCTCACAGCAGGGCCTGAAAAGTGGATGCCCTATCTTTTCAGTGGGTAAATCTCTCAATGTATGCCTTCCCTCCTCTCCCCTTCCCTCGAGTATTACTCAAGATATGACAGGACAGACCAAGGACATTTCTGATTGCCCCGGACTGGCCATGCCAAAATTGACACCCACTCCTGTGCAGCCTGTCACTGGTGCCACCCTGGCACCTACACCAGAACCCAACCCTGCTCTCTCAGCAGGGTGTACAGATTTTGCATCCGCAACTGCAAACCCTAAATCTTGCAGTCTGGCTTATTCCTTGAATTCTCCCCCAGTAACCCTAAGCAAGCAGGTGCTGGACATCATTCTTGAAACCAGAAGACCCAGTACAAGAAAATCCTGTGCTTATAAGTGGAAAATGTACTGCTCCTGGATTCAATCTAAAGGAGAGGACACACCTCTGCCCTTCCTGCCTCTAACCCTGGATTACATAGCAGATCTACTCCAAAAAGGCCTGTCTTTCTCCATTAAGATGCATGCCTCTGCCATTTCAGCTCATTACAACACTGAGCTACCTCTCTTCTCTCACCCTGTTATCAAACAGTTCCTGAGAGGGGCAAACAACCTAAGGCCGCCAAGGAGAGCACCCACTCCTGCTTGGGACCTTAACTTTGTATGGGAAAAGCTCAGACTTCCCTCCTTTGAACCTGCAGCATCTGCAGAGTTAAAATTCCTCTCTTGGGAAACAGCCTTCCTTCTGGCCATCACTTCAGCTAGAGTGTCTGAGCTACAAGCACTTATGGCTGTGTAACCCTTCATTGATTTCCATGCTGACAAGGTTTCCCTCCGGACTAACCATTCCTTTATGCCTAAAGTGGGGTCCACTGTGGCTCTCAACCAGTCCATCCATTTGCCAACCTTCTTCCCTAATCCTCAAAATAAAGGGGAAAGGATCCTCCACTCCTTGGACGTGCACAGACAGCTCAGATTTTACCTTGATAGGACTAAGCCCATCAGGAAATCTGACCAGTTACTAGTCAGCTTTGCAACAGGGGCAGAGGGCAAGGCCATTGCAAAACAAACAATTTACAAATAGCACACTGTATCCATTTCTGCTACAAGCACCATGGAAAACCAACCCCTCGGGGGTCAGAAGACATTCCACTATGGCAACTTGTACCTCTACAGCATTTCTCAGGGGAGTCCTTACCAGGGACATCCTGGAAGGTGCTACCTGGAGTTCTGTACACACCTTCACCAAGCATTACCTCCTGCCTATCTTTTCCAAATCCAAGGCAGGTTTTACAACTGCAGTCCTGCAAGGCATACTAGCCAGCTCTAACTCTTCTTGACTGCCTCAACCCTTCTTCAGCTTTGGGAATCTATCCAAGTGTGATGACTGCAACAGTGAAACATGAAGAACATAGTACAGTTTTGTACACTTACCATAAATGTAGATGTTTGAGAGTATTCACTGTTACAGTCCTGGTTTCCCTCCCTCCAGCCCCCTGGTTTCTCTCTCTCCCCCTGTCTATGGCTATTACTCACCCCTTTCAGGGGTATTGGTATTGGTATTTACTTTTTACTGGTGGTGTGTGCCCCACCATAACTTAGCTCCCTATTTGGGGGGCTCCTGACATTTGGGGCAAAAAAAACTAATGTAATGGAGTTGGCTGCCTGCTTTTATACCCCTGATGATCTGACGCCAGTCCTGGAGCGACAGCATCTGATGCAGAAATACCAAGTCTCTGGTATACGGGCCGACTGAGGGGATACCTGTAGGCAGGTAACCCAAGTGTGATGACGGCAACAGTGAATACACTCTAACATCTGTATTTATGGTAAGTGTACACAACTGTACTTTGACAGCAACCTCTCTTTTGATCACCATGTTGCCACTGTGGTCAGAAAGTCCTTCTGTGTGGCACATCTCATTACTAAGGATTTTCCATCCAGGAAGAAAGAGGTCATTGTCTCCCTCTACTCTTTCCTTGTTAGGCCAATCATCGAGTACAAGGCCCTATTTGGCATGTACCTCACTAGACACCTGCAACAACTGGAGAGGCTTTAAACACTTGTCCTATATGGACAGACTCAAAAAACTCCAACTACTCTCGATCTCATATCGCCTACTTGGAGGCAGTCTCTGCTTGACTTACAAAGCCATGCCTGACCCAGCACTGTTAGAAATGCTACATCTAAAGAAATCCCAATCCCTCCGCACCACACGCTCCAGAGACCTCAACCTCATTACCACAATTAACAGAACATGCTGGAGGGACTGTTTCATAACCCAGAGATTGCCCATGCTATGGAACAGACTTCCCGTACATGTCAAGCAGAGCACCTTGCTGACCCTCTTCAAGAGAAATCTTGATGCGTGGATGGGAAACAGAAAATTCACCCCAGGGATAACACCAGTGGCTCTACTCAACAGAGGCACTGGGAACTAAGGCCGGGTGGCACTGTGCCAGGTTAATCCTATGGCTAGGCTTGTAAAGACCCCAGGGCCGTTAGCCTAGTACACACCTATGAACCTTGTTTGGTTGCTGACAAGTTTCCTGTTACACTTGGTCTCATCCTCCTGTGACACTATTGTTTTTAAACAGGATCAGAAGTGCTGTCCCTCAGCCATAAGAGATGGTATGCCTGCCATTTGTTAGATTCTGTCCTTGTAGGAAGCCTTGCAGTCCACTTATACCACATACAGGTCACTAATGTTTAAAAAAAAGTAAGGAGTAAGATTGATGTTTTAACTTCATACTACTGAATATATGATTCCTTCTGTGAAGACATTTTTGTCTTCATTTGTCCCTTGCTTTTGGAATTACCTACCTACTAATATCCACCCATTATAGTCTTGTTTTAGTTTAATTCCTAAAGTTGTACTGCTGACAAAGCGGAGTCTCTTTTCGCAGTGCCTCTGAAGGCCCCTAGTCTCTGAACTACTTATACTCTCATTGTTATTTGGGTTGATGAATTGGCACTGTTAAAAATTGCCCACAGGTGTGTGTGAAGGGAGCGTTATGTGTGTTGGCCTGCCCTGGAATTCTAACATCTTATTCAGAATTATTTTCATATTTATTTTATTTTTATTTTACATTTGTCGACCGGGCTAGTCTAGCTGGATATATGTCCATTTTCAGTAGAGGCCCGGGGAGAAAAGCTCCAAACATGAATAATGACAAAGTTAACAATGTTCAGAACCAGTAATAATCACAATACAGAGGTAGTATTGGTCTGCTGAACAGTTGTAATAATAAATTTGTATATTAAATAATTATAGTAAAAATTAAACTAAACAATTCTACAAAATTTAAACTAAACAATTCTACAAAAAAAAAATTAAACTAAACAATTTTTACAAATCACACTAGAAGGTATGAGCAAGTCTTAGATAAAGGAAATAATATATATGTTATTCTCATATAACAGAGTAGGAGTTGTAAGTAGAATTGAAGGCAAAGGTTACAGGAGTAGGGATAGGGTTAAGAATATAAAGTGGAAAAAAGATGTCAGTGAGGGTTAGTACATGGACAAAGCCAGTGAGTTTTCAGATGTTCTTTAAGATGTTTTTTAAAAAGAGAAGTAGAAGCGGTGGTAGATAATTCAGCAGGAAGCTGATTCCAGAATTTACCTGCAGTGTTTGAGAAAAGTGAATCCCTGGCTTTGTTAGCTTTATTTGATAAAACTAGAAGCTTGTTAGCAGAGCGTAGTGTAGGTAGAGTAGTATAACGAGTAATTAGATTAGTCAGGATATGGGTGTTGTTAGGGAGGTATAGAATCTTTTGCGTAATAAGCAATTGTTGAAAGAGTATATGGTTTTGCAGTTCTAGCCATCCAAGTTGTTTGAGGTTAAGGCAGTGGTGAGTGTTAAAGGGGGAACTTGTGATGAATCTAGCTATGCTATTATAACATATGGAGAGTTTAGAGAGGTTGTTTTTGGATAGGTTGGTATATATGACAGAGGCATAGAAAAGGGTGGAAATGAGGTGGGTCTGAGCAATTGTTTTCCTTGCAGAAGGGGTGAGGAAGGTTTTTATTCTATAGAGGGTGCCAAGTTTTCTGTTAACAGACTTTATAGTGGAGTTTGTGTTCATCATAGTTGAGATGATTATCAATAGTTACACCTAGTAGGCAGGTTGTAGTATCTGGAAACATGTTGGTACCATTGTTAGAGGTTATAGAGAAGAAAGGAATGGATGATTTATGAGTAGGAGTAAAAAGCAGTAGTTTTGTTTTTTTTTTGGATTTAGGAAGAGGCAGTGTTGCATAAACCAGTTTTCAACATTCTGAAAAACAGTTTGGGTGAGGGAGTGGAGAGGGGATATATCCTTGGCTGTATATAATAAGGTGGAGTCGTCTGCATATTGAATGCAGGTGGCTTGAGGTATGTTCATGTGTAAGTTGTTAATAAATAAGGAGAAGAGTAGGGGACCTAGGATAGAGCCCTGGGGTACTCCAATATTTACTGGAAGTAGTGAAGATAGATTGTTATGCCAAAGTACTGCTTGCTGTCTATTTTCCAGATAAGATCTAAACCATTGTATGGCTTGGGGATCAAGAGAGTGAGCCTTTAGTTTGTCAAGCAATAGGTTACGGTTTACCATGTCAAAGGCTTTTGACAGGTCAATAAATAGTGCAGAGGAAAATGAGTTGTTGCGTTTTTTATATATAGAGTCAGTAAAGGATAAAAGGGCAGTAGATGTGCTATGAAATGGCCTAAAGCCATGTTGGCAGCTTGCCAGTAGGTTATTTTGTAGTAAGTGGTTAAGTAGTTGTTTGTGAATACATTTTTCCATTATCTTAGCTAATGGGGAGAGTAGAGCAATAGGGCGAAAGTTAGAAAGCTCTGTAGATGGTCCTCCTTTATGTAGAGGGATGATATGGGATATTTTTCCATAGAGCAGGGATTTTGCCCTCAGAGATAGTTCTGTTAATAAGGATAGAAATGGGATCATCTATGGCTTTTGCAGCTATTTGTAGGTATTCAGATGGGAGTCGGTCAGCAGAAGGGGTGCAAGGTTTCAATTTTTGAAGTAGCTTACAGATAAGAGATGTAGATACAGGTTGTATTTGAAAGGTAGGTAATGAAGTATTGCAGATATTTGGTTGGGATACAGTGATGGGTGGTAAAGAATTGGCCAGGGTTTGAATGGCTTCTGTAAAGTAGTTATTAAAGGCATCAGGGATCAGGCTGGAGTTGCTATTGTTGAAACCGATTGGGTCTGGAGTAGTAGTGTGATCTGGCTGAAGGAGTTTGGTTATTGCAGACCAGAATTTTTGTAGAGTTTGTTGATTGTTTTTTTGAAGGTGTAGGTAGAAATTTTTTTTGTCTCTAAGAATAACCTTCTTGGCGGCATTTCTTAGCTGTTTAAATTGGAGGTGTGTTGTTGGACATTTGGTAGATCTCCATTTAGCCCAGATTTTATTTCTGAGTAGTATCTTTTGCCTAGTTTGTTTTGTGAGCCAGGGGGCAGATTTGGTTTTTATTCTAGTGGAGCAATAAGGTGCATGGGAGTCTAGGATTTGAAGAAAGTTGATATTAAAGTAGGTAACAGCTTCGTCTAGTTCTAGATAGGTTAGTGGTGACCAGTCACATGCTTGCAATTCAGTTAAGAAGCTGTCTGGATTAAATCATTTTTTTAAGCGGGAGGTTTTGAGATTGAGTAGTTGCAATATGGACTTTTTGTCTAATAATGTAGGTAAGTATGTGGTCACTGATATCATCTGGGAGGGTTCCTGGAGTATAAGATTTAGGGTGGCATGTTAATAAGGATTCAGTCCAAAGTACTTTCCTTTTTACTGGGTTTATGGATTCTTGTAGTTGTTATTAATTGTGAGAATCAAAAGAGGTTTATGTGGTTGGTAGGGTTTAGAGAACTGCAAGTAGACCAGTCTATGTTAACGTCACCAAGTATAATGGTTTCCTGGGGTAGTTAGGTAGAGAGGTGGCTCAACAGGTTCTCTAGAGAATTTGTATTATTACCTGGAGGTAGATACATGCACATTATATAAATTGATTTGGAGTTTAATGGATAGGGTTTCAGATTTGGTGTCTAATGATGGAAGCACATTAACTGGGGAAATTTGGAGGTTAGATTTATAGAGAATGGCTATACCCCCATCTTTTTTTATTTTACGGTCATTTCTGAGGATGTTGTAGCCAGGAGGGCTAATTTCCTGGTCTAGAGTAGATGGTTTTAGCCAAGTTTCTGTAAGACAAAGAATGTCGAATGAGTGTACATCAAGGAGTGCATGCAGGTGGGAAAGTTTATTGTTAATACTTCTGATGTTAAGGTGAGCTATCAGAAGGGAGTTAGATTTTTTTTTAATAGTAGAAACTATAGGTACTGTTAACTTGGTAGGGTTAGTAGTGGAGTCAGTATAGGGGCCAGGGTTTGGATGAATGTCACCGTCTAGGAGGGTGTTGCTGGGGTATTTGAGAGATTTTAGGAGTTTATAGAGGTTACTGAAAGTCTTTTTGGTAGAGAAGTAAATAATGTGGGTTGTTCTGTGGAACTTTGGTAATATATAGTTAGAGTAACAAGTTATGTTACTATGGTTAAGGGAGAAGGTGAGTGAATATGGTAAAGTCTGTTGGCTGTAATGGTTTTGTTCAGATAGAGAAAAATATTCGTAGGAGGTAAGTGAATAAGGTATGGTAAGAAATGCTAGTGTGATAGTTAAGAGTAATGAGGTGGTGAGTATAGTTGTATTTGTTGGAGCCATAGTAAAAGGATTTACGTAGGGAGTAGATTGGTAGTAGGTGTTGTAGTAAGGAAAGGAGAGTATTTGAAGAGGTTGAGTAGGTTATGTTAAGTTGGTGAGGAATTAGCAGGGGCTGAGATAGGAGGTAGAGTATTGTAGTGTAAGGTTGGAGAGCAGTGGGTGTGATATGAAAGGGAGTTTAGTAATACTAATCAGGAGATAGAGTAATGGGAGTGGCTAAGTGATAAAGTGGTAAGTGATAGGAAGGGGGAGTGGTTAGTGAAGTATAAGTCTAGGACCACTGGGGGTGGGTGAGATTAGGGGGTAGGGTAGGGGAGTGGAGTGAGCCCGTAGGGCGAACGGAGCGGGTAGAAAACAGAGAATGGAGCAGATAGAGAAGAAACAATGAGCAGAGCTGAGAATAGAAGGTAAGTCAAGAATGTCTAAGGTGAGATGAAGCAGAGAAAAGTTAGGAGTCTATTTAGAAAAACAGGCGGGTATAGCAAGTTAGAATAGAGGGTAAAGTGTGAAGTTTAGAGTAGTTTAAGTTCATAGAAGTGTAGAATAATAAAGCAGAATAAGAAAAGGAAAAGCAGGAGAAATATTGGGTGGGATAGAGGTGCCACCTACTGGGGAAAGGTAGTATTACAATCAGCTACAATAAGGGGGGTAGGCTATTACAGATTATGGAAGGAGGAAAGGTAGTGAGAGGGACACTAGGAGATAGTGTAGGAGTATGGTTAACAAAGGTAGCTAGTTGGGGGGGTAGGAGGCTGCTGCCTGACCAGGCTCAGAGCGTGCTTTAGCACCACTGGATCAACAGTGAACTCTAGTATGCTTTACTGGCAGGACATAAAAACATACATTCTTGTTTCCTTGAGAAAGGGTGTAGGGAGTAAAGGCAGTAAGATGAAACCACATGTCCTTTGTCGGCGGGTAGGTAGGTTCTCAGAAAGTATAGGCTGTAGCAGTACAGTGAAGATCAGGGTACTAGTAGAAGAGAGAGAGAGAGACAACACAGGTAATGAGTAGCAAGAAGCTAGCATAAACAACAGTATGATAGTTAGTGCAATAGTTCTAAAAAACAGATTGGAATTGTACAATCACTGCTAGCATAGGCAACAGTATAATAGTTAGGACAATAGTTATAAACAAAACAGTTAGGAATTGAACAATCACTTAATAATGCTAGAAGCTATCAGTTTCATAAGAGCACATATATTATGATAAAAGTAATATAACCTATAGGTTAAATTCTGTAGGCTAAGTAGGATAACATTTAGTACATTAGATTAATGACATAGTCACACATAAATGCATATAGAAACAGTACAGCCAAAACAGGAATAATGCATGGAGAAAAAAAATATGAGGAATTCTATAAATAATCCCCTGGTGGGAGTTAGTGTTGGTGGTGGTCTGGCTCATAGACTAGACTGGGTTTTGTAAAAAGGAGGTGCAGCATAAAAATTGTATAGGCTATGGTGCCCTGTTTAACAGATCAATTGAAATCCGTAAAGACTAACAGGGACAGATAAGTGAAATTAGCCACTAAATATTACCCTAAATATAGTGTTTGCATTCTATAGTTATCATCACTAGTTCAAAAATGTAACAAACAGAAGGTTGGTAGGATTCCCTACATCCTAAAGGCCAAAGCACAGGTTACAAAAACTATGGCGTTTTATCACGCACTTAGAAAGATCCACGTGGGCCTTGAGCTGCTAATGGCCATGGAGTTAATTTTGGATATAGCAACCTGAATCTAGGCTGTAACTTCTTCTTTGTAATCCAGTAGTTACTGGCTACAAACTGCTGCTCAAGAGAGATAGTTGGAGATATAGACTCAAAGCTAGTCTTCTAAGCTTCCTATTTGCCAATTAGCCGATACTAGCTCAAAAACACAGCTCAAGAGATGCCTTCAGCTCCCGGCTTGCAAGCCAGTAAATGCAGACTACAGTGTGTACTCAAAAAAAGACTTATAACATTCTTTGTACGACTCCAAGAGAAACAGGCTTCAATGTGATATAGCTTCCGTCTTGCAGTCCAACAGCTACAGGCTGCACAATAAGACTTACAAGACCTACAGCAGTCTATGTGAGCCCTCAAGTAAAGTTAGCTGCAATTTACAGCATAGCTTATATGGGCTACAAATCATAGGGGAAAACCTAGATACAAAGCAGGTCAAGAAGCGATCGCTTAAGCTGGCGATTCAACTGACTCACTATGTAAAAAATAGCCGTTACAGGCTATAGAGAAAACAGTATAAGCGACAACTGTTTTAGTCAAGAATCAGGTCAAAAAGCGATCACTTAAGCAGATGATTCAACTGACTCTCAATGTGTAAAATAGCCGTTAGAGGCTAACGCAATTAAGCAAACTGCAAACGGCAGCCATTTTAGTACATGGGGAGTGTTTGTCATGTGCAACTTCAGAGCAAACATAGAACAGCAATAACCTTATCACTTAACACGCATGCAACCATTAATCAGAACATGTAATTATAGCCAGAGTTTCCACTGTCTAAGCAGCAGTTGCAAACATTATTCCAACCCCTAAAAGCCTTTCAATACATTTGTTTCGTCTTCAACAGTCAAAGAAACGACATGGGAAGTGCCATTAACAAGCGTTCAAACTTTCAACTAGCGTTGCGAAAGTATTTCAAACTGCAGTTGATTTTGGCAGCCGATACTGAGGTAATTCTGGCACCTGAAACAGCACAATCCCTTAAATGGTGCCACGAGGGAGATTAATAACTAAGTAGCCATTAATAGCTTACTAAAACAAACACGCTATTACTGGCTAACTAAAACAGCATATAACAATACAACTGCGGGGCAGGCTATGGTGTTAAGGCACACAGTATAAAAAGTGATAGGATAACTTTAAGCATGTAATTAACACTTGACCACTGAGCACTACTTACCAGAGGAAAAGATGCCAGGCCAGGGGTAGACAGCAGCCAGGGGCGGTATTGGGGTATAAAAGATGGTGCAACACCAGACTAGGGCTATTTATGGGTTTAGAAAGAATAAAAGGCATATCTATGATTGTGCTAGAGAACATGCAGTAAGCAACAGTGTCCCCCTAAATTAAAGTGGATACTACAAATGGATGTCTTGATCATGTGATTGGTTACCTGGTGAATACTTTGGCAAAAAAAGGAGCACGAGTCCATCAAAGTCTAACTGTCTTTGACATACGAACTCAGCCCAGATAATGAATTTCCATTTGACATGTTAACATTCACATTCTGCAGTGTCCTTTTTTTTGCTTGTGCCTTTAGTTTCATCAGCAGGGATGAAGGCTCAAAATTTCAAGGGTAAGTAATAATTTTTTTCTGTTAATTACAGTCTTCTTAGCACCTAACTGTACTCCCTAATTGCAATGATGACCTTATCTTGTCACCCGCATTCTTGCAGAGTTGTACGGTCTCAAAACAAGCTTCTTTTCTTAGAGCTGCAGCCCATTGACCAGCACTTGCCATCTGATTGTAAGTCATGCCATCAGTGGCATGGAGTGGTCATTGTGAATTAACCCAACTAACCCAAACATTCCACTTATGCTGTGCTGATGATGCCATAAGAAGGCTGCATGTCCACAGCTAGTGAAGTTTGGCATTATTGGCCTGAATTTGTCCGTATATAGACTTAAAACAAAAAAAGTCATGGACATTCAGAATTGCCATATAGCCAAAACACCTGATGTCCTTAAAGGGTCATTTGCATATATCCTGTGTTGCCTCTAATACAAGAAGTTTAAGGAATCGCACACTGGAAATTCTAGCCTTGCCAGATTTTTCTTTTGTTTTTTTAGTAATTAACCCAGCTTTGGAAATGCTGCATGTTCCTGTTTTACAACAAGCTAGTAACCATTTGGGCAGTTGTACTATAGGAACTTCATCATGCTACTCTAGAAATAAGACAAAAAAATAGATATGAAGTTGTTAATCTTCTTCCTATTCATCACTGATGGGTTTGGTTCCGAGCCCTTGGAACTGAGTCCGCCTTATACCAAGCTTGCTTGCACCAAAAACTCTTGAGCTAAGCTGCTACCCACAATGCCCTTCACTCAGTTACCTCAGATCTCATTTGCTGTGCAGCCATATAGCAGCGTTTCACCAAGCTCTCCAGCTAAGTGATTTATCTTTCTAAATTTTACAAGTTTTTGTGAATTTTTTCATGTTACTAGTTTTTTTAGTATCTTTCTGCACTCAGCTCTACCCACAGGTATCCCTTTCATACCATTGTTGGTATTGACCCTTCTACCTTTGTGGTTTCCCAGTACCATTGTTGGTATTTCCTCTTTTCTTCACGTTCTTCACTCTTTCCTGTATTTGTGTGTGTTCTCTGTTATGTCTGAGAAGAAAGGGACTACGGGGTTTAAACACTGCTCTTCTTGCAGAGGTAAACTCCCGAATAGAGACCTTCATGAAGAGTGTGTACTGTTTAGGGGTTCCGCATTTGTTGGCGAAACCTCCATGTGATATTTGTGCCAGCTTCAGTCAGAGGACGCTGAATGAGCAATGTAATAAATGGATCCTTAAGGGCCTGCTTTCTTCGCCTTTTTCAGAGGTTATTTCTGTGATTGACGTCTCATCCTGTCCTTCTGTGGACAAGAAACGTCCTTGCTTGGATCCCTTTTCACCAGCTGGTGACGGGTAAAATGCCATAAGCACGAGACCCATAGGTCTTCCTCCAAGCACCATACTGCCTCCTCGGTTCCAACCACCTCGGCTCTGAGTTTGGCTCCAGTGATGCATACCGAGGTTGCCTCATCGGCGCCTATCCCAGCCCTGATGACTACGGTTCCGATATTGTCTTCTTCGGTTCCGGGTTCCCACTTCTCTTTGTGCAGGCCTGCTTTTCAGGTGATGGAGAGGGTGCTTGCTTCTAGCAATCCTCCTATGTCAGTCATCCCTCCAGTTTCTTCTGAGCCGCAGTTGTCAAAGGCCACCCCCCCCAGGACTCTTGAGAGCACAAGGCCCAGAAAACCCTTGTCCAGGGTATTTCCCTTTCTGAGTCTTCTTCGGATGTTCCCACCGAAGAACCCCCTCGGACATGGGCATGTAAGAGGAAACGCACGGACTCCCCAGAGGAGTCCCTCATGTAAGATACGGACTACGATGATGGGGAAGGATCCCCACGGTCACCACCTGTCTCTTTTGGAGACATTCTGGAAATCTTGAAACAGAGGGGTTGACTGGAAGCTCTCCAGTCCTTCCTCGAAGGAATCCGTATTCCTGCAGGCTTTTTGCTCTCGGCCCTCTACTTCTTGGGTGACCCCCCCCCCTTGGCGATAAGTTGGTTAGCTCATCGTGCAGTGGGCATAGAAGAACCTGGACACCATTGAAGCCATCCCTAGGAGATCAGATAAGGTACTCTCCCCTCCAGAGGATCAACCCCATTGGTCTAGAGGTTTGCCAGTGGATACTATGGTGGTGGCGGCAGCCATGAAAAAAGACCTTGTGGAAGAGAGTCCTGCTGTCCACCTGCCCAACAGAGTCCCGGGTGGTGGACAGGTTAGGGAAGCTAGTTTTAGCATCAGCGACCTTTGTAGTCAAGTCTCTGAACTTTTTGGCACATTTTATGAGGCTCCAGAAAGATCTCATCACCGAACTCTCTGGGACCCTCGCGGGCCAAGTTTCGGATGGAGCATGTGATAAAGTTGCCTCCCAACTTGCCATCCTAGAGTCAATATCCAATTCATCCATGAGGCTGCTGTCCCACGCAACCAAAGGAGTGGCTAGAGCTACGGGTGCTGGAGTAGTCATGAGACGCCGTGCCTGGATGCGCATTTCTGACCTCGCGGACTCCTTCAAGTCTTTCTTTTTAAATGCCCCTATCAAACCATCAGTACTGTTCGGTGCTAAGGTCAAGGATACATTAGCCAGGTTCGAGTAGGATGGGAAGACCTTGTCTGCCGTGGGCCTACACTTTTCCAAACCTCAGTATTCCTTCTCCAGGAACCAGAGGAGTGGAAATATGTGGCACAAGAAGTCTCAAGGTCCTTTCCATGATACATGTGGTGAGGACTCCCCCAGAGACAGAGGGGGTTCCACTAATGGAAGACTCCCCTTTTGGGGCAGAGGGGGTTCCTGGAACCAGGACTCCAGAGATTCCTTCTTGGGTAGACTGTATCAGTGCTCCTGAAGCGCTGCCCAATTGTTTTACTCTGGAAGCAGTCTGGGCATGTTTTTCTCTGCACCAAGCTTCCTGGCTCTCTATTACAATGATCAGTGGGTGCAGAGAATCATTACCAGAGGCTACCACATTCCCCTAATATCTTATCCAAGACCTCCAAAAGCCCTTCCCGATGTTTTACCCAGTCAAAGGGAGGAGGCAGCTTCAGAAATACGAAAGCTATGTCAAAAATGAGTCATCCAACAGGTCCCCCCTGACCAGTGCATGTCAGGATTCTACTCAAGATTCTTTTTGGTGCCAAAGAAGACAAGGGACTGGTGGCCCATTCTGGATCTCAGCCAACTAAACAAATCGGTAATTCAGACCAAGTTCTGCATGGTCATGGTTCAATCCATCCTTCCCTTTCTGCGGGAGGTGTATGGATGTGCTCATTAGATCTCTGGGATGTGTATTACCACATCAAGATGGACAAGCACTGCAGGACCCTCCTTCGCTTCCGTTTGGGAGTCAATCATTACCAATTCAGAGCCTTGCCATTTGGTCTCTCCACAGCCCCCAGAGTGTTCACGAAATGCCTAGCAGTGGTAACAGTTCATCTGAGACTTCAGGGATTCCAGGTGTTTCTGTACCTAAACAATTGGCTCCTCTCTGCCCCTACCAAGTGCCTACTGGTAAGGGCCCTCCGCTACACTCTTGCTCTAGCGGAGTCACTGGGCATCACCATCCACTGGGAGAAATCCAACCTTAAGCCCTCACAACAATTGGAATTTATGGGGCAATATTCAACACTCAATCAAATCTGGTCTCTCTTCCTCCTTACAGACTTCAGAGATTAAGGGCACAAGTTCAAGTGATACTCTGTCGAAGAAAGGTGCCTGCAAGGGAAGTTCTCCAGGCTCTGGGATCTATGGCTACAGCCATTCCAATTATTCCCCTAGCCAGATTACACATGAGATTACTACAATGGCTCCTTCAGTCCCAGTGGATATCCAATCTTCACCCCCTAAGCTCACAGATTCTTATCAACACTTGAAAACAAGATCTCCTCTGGTGGATGAGTACAGACTGAAATCTTTGGTGTCGCCCCTTCCAGGCTCCCCAGCCCAGCGCCACAGTGACCACAGACACTTCCCTGATGGGGTGTGGGGGGGGGGCACTTCCAGGGAAAGTCAGTCCAAGGCACGTGGTCCAACATAGACGCCAACTTGCATATCAATGTCCTGGAGTTAAGAGCGGTGCTATTGGTGTTGCAAGCTTTCCAGCCGCTTCTTCCATCTGGAACGATTGCTATCCAGTCAGACAGCATGTCTGTGGTCTAGTACATAAACGAGCAGGGAGGGGCCAAATCCTGCCCCCTATGTCACAAAGCCATGAAAATCTGACATTGGGAGATAGCTTCCAACTGCTTTCTGATTGCAACGCATACCCAGGGAGCTCCGTGATTGTGGACAGGTTAAGCAGATGCATCCTCCATCCTCATGAGTTGTCTCTAAATCCAAGTGTGGCAGCGGACATTTTCAGCCGTTGGGGCCAGCCATGCTGTCATCTTTTCGCCTCCCCCTCCGACACAAAATGCAGCACCTACTTTGCCCTCTTTACCCCTCACAGAGAGTCACAGAGAGATGCTTTGATTCACAATTGGCCCACGGATCTCCTTTATGCTTATCTTCCCTATTCCTCTGATCCCCCTTGTTCTAAGGAAAGCTATTCAGTTGAGAAGCAAAGTGATCCTCATTGCCCCATTCTGGCTTTGTCAAGTATGGTTTCCCTTCCTCTGACCTCATCTGCTACAACCTCCTTGGATCCTGGACACTCATCAGGACCTCATATCTCACCCACAAGGGCTGACTCCCCTGAATCTGTCCACTCTCAAGCTGACGGCTTGGTTTCTTCACTTCCGTTAGTTGCCAGGCAGGAAACCTTCTCATCATTCTTCCATGATATTATCTTGGCCTCTCATAAACCATCCACCAGGAAACTTTACAGGGACAAATGGAAAAGATTCTCTATTTGGTCACATAATTGGAAGCTAGATCCATTCTCAGCTCCTGTAGCCACTATTCTTCATTACCTGGCTGAACTGTTCGACAGTGGGGCGTCAGCTTCCACCATTCGAGTCCATCTAGCAGCTGTTTCCAACTTCCATAATGGTTCAGATGGAGTCCTGCTTATTTCCACTTACCTTTGCAAGACTTTCCTCAAGGGTATTTTTCACAGCAAGCCTCCCATCAGGCAGCCGGTGGAGGCATGGAATCTCTCCTAGGTTCTACAGTCTTTCTCTGCCCCCTTTTGAGCCTGCTGCGACATGTGATCTAAAATTCCTGTCATGGAAATCCTTATTTCTGATGGCTGTCACCTCAGCCAGATGAATTTCTGAATTGCAAGCATTATGTATCAAGAGCCCGTATCTGATCTTCCATAAGGGCAGAGTATCGCTTCGTACTAACCCATTCTTTCTTCCTAAGGTGGTTTCTGATTTTTCTACTAACCAGTCCATTGAGCTCCCTGTATTCTTTCCAAATTATTCAAACAAGGGAGGTACTGCCTACATTCTTTGGATGTTCATAGACAATTATGTTTCTATCTGGACAGAACTAAATCCTTTTGCAAGTCGGACCAGCTTTTCACTTCCTTTGCGGGTCCTAGAATGGGAGGTACAGTATCGAAAGTTAATTTGTCTAAATGGCTCAGGGATTGCATTGCCTTCTCGTATTCGCTTATGAATAAATCTAAACCTGGCCAAATCAAAGCTTACTCAACTAGGGCTATTGCAACATTGGTTGCCTTCCACTCTAGGGCCTCCATGTTGCATGCAAAGTCAATCTGAGGTAACTGAGTGAAGGGCATTGTGGGCAGCAGCTTAGCTCGAGAGTTTTTGGTGCACGCAAGCTTTGTATAAGTCCAAATCTGTTCTGAGGGCTGGGAACCGAACCCATCAGTGATGACTAGAAGAAGATCAACAACTCAGATGGAACGTTGTGGTAAGACATAACTTCTTCTTTTAGTACATTCTATGTGCAGGCTGGTAGTGTACATACTCTGGTTTCCAGAGATGCTTCTTTCAGCAGTGTCACTTTTTTAGAATTTCTATTCTAGAGACAGTGCCACTGAAAAGTGATTTCAGGTGCATGGAAACTGTATTCCCCTAAGTAGGAGTCAAAGTTGTGTACTCTTAGGCTTAATGTTTCCTGAACAAGCTTTTGGTACTTTATACAGTCATATGGCATGGCCATGCTTTAACTGCAGAGCACAAGTTCAGTATCTTTTGTGCTGAAATTTCTATACATCTATCTGAGTTTGCAGTCTTATCAGGTGAACTATGTAGTGCTGGTTTGGCTCAGGAGCTCTTGCCTCCTAGATGAGGAAAGCTGCCACTAGAAACCTGTATCACATTTCTAAATTTTGTGACTGCTGTGCTCACAAGACTGAAACTTTGTGACTGAACAGTCTTCACAGCAGCATTTTGTTTAGTGAGTTAATGTAAAGGTGTGTTCATTTTTGTCAAATTAATACAATTAAAATATTTTTGAATTTGCACTCCTTCTCCCACATAGTGTATAGGATCACTTCATGATTTGCAAATAAAGCAACCAAGAGTGTGCTTCTCAAAACTATCATTAAAACAGACTGAAGCCATCCATACTTTGCCATCTCAGTCTGTCTAGTGTCTGTAGATTCCGCAACTGAATGGACAAGATCCCCAGCTTTGTGTAATAGACTGTTGTATAGTATGTTACTTACACTTCTGCTTCATTCTCTTAAGGCAAAATTACGTGTATATTTTTGAGGTTAGATTCTGCTTCTGACTGGAGCTACTCCATGCCATAAAGGGATGAAGTCCTGACTGTCATAGGTGACTAGAGTTCATATAGCTTGGGCACTTGTAGGAGCTGGCTGTCAACACCAGATTTTTTTTAACTTTGATATTGATATACAGTTAGCAGCAGAGGACCCAAGTCTGTGAAGATGCTCTCTAAGGGCGTGAATAAGAGCTGGGCATTTTTAGAAGTACAGGAGGTTGGGCAGAGATTTAAGCTGAATTGAAAATGGTCATTGATTAAATTCAGTCTAGTTTAATCACTGACTGCATAGAGTAAGAGTCCTAGAATGATGACTACTGACAAATATAGTATGTTTGTCCAATTTCATCAATTTATCCATGAACTGACCAAGGAGTTGTGTTAGTAATGAGTTGGTCTGAGATCTTCAAGGGGAAAGTAACATTTGGATTAACAAATGGATTGTATCTAGATCTAAGGGTGTCATTGTTCCCCTTTACTCAGCCCTCATTAGGACAGTCATGGAAAATAATTCCCTCCTGTGGTATGTATCTGTCCAGACACATGCAACAACTGGACCACCCCTTATTAAAGCATGCAAGGCCTAAACAACATGTCCTACATAGACTGACTCAATGCCCTGTTACTATCCTGGGCATCCTACAGACTTTCAGTAGATGACCCAGATCTGGCATACAATGCATCCTCCAACCAAATACTGATGGATTTACTGCATGTCAGCAAGTCAGATTGCTTTAGAAATCTGTCTAGGGATGTAAACTTCTGCAACATCATCAGAATAGTTTCGAGGGACAGGTGTATCTCACAGAAGATACTGCTGCTCTGGAACAGATGTCTTGTCCACATAAAACAAAGTTCATCTTTCTCCATATTCATGTGCGGTTTGGATCTATGGATGGGAAACCAGTGTACCCCAGGACTGCCCCCCTGTATTACTACTTGTCAGATGCAGCTGCTAAATGTTTTATCCTATGCATAGGTCCCTTAAAATTATCTGTGGTATAGGCCCAATTATTCTCACTGGGGATAATATATAATTATTGACCATGGGATAGGTAAAGCCAATCTGTAGCCAAATGAGATAGGATAATTTGAGCACAAAAAGGGAAACTGGCTAGGCTTAAAATGGCCTGTAAGGTCAGCTAGCCTAGTACTTACCTGCAATCCTATTTATGTTTTGTGTGTGATATCAGTACAATTAATATTTTGCTTCTGTGTATTGTGTATATCCATGTAATTAATAATCTGTTTCTAAGAGTTTTATAATAAAACAGTGTAAATTTGTTTTTACTAGCATTCAGTAAAGGCCCCTGTCTGATTCCTTTGTTTGGATAATTTGTTTCAAGGCAGCAGTGTTGTCATCAGGCAGAATAATAGAATAAATGCTGCATTGTCAGTTCTATTGCATCGAGGAATAAGGCCATTTATATGTAGCAGGCAGCCAGAGTATAGCTAGTGGTTCAGATGCCTGCAAGAGAGAGCATGAGGGGATGGGAGTGAGCAGATACTGCTGGCACAGCCATCCTAGGGGAGGGAAGCGACACTGCCTTGCTTCATGAGCACTAGCTAGCAGGTGCACTGTGTTCAAGTACAGTTTTGAGCTGTCTGACCTGCACTATTGCAGTATATTTGAACTACGTAGCCAATGGGAAGCTAGCATGTGGAGGCAGACCCCCCTCTCAGGAGGTAGTGATAACAGACTCAGAGGAGCTGGCAAGTGTGTGTTGAAGAGGTACTCCGCTGAAGGCGATTCTCCTCTGTGAGAGGGTCGACTACCCTCCAGGACTAGAAAGCTACTCCCTACTGCCTGTCACTGGAGGTTAGAGGGCTAATGGGATTACTATGCAGAAACTAATAGGCTTGTAGGCTTTGGGCTGGTCTGGGAATGTTGGGCTCCTCTTCCACTGTAGCGAATGGACCAATTGGTAAAGGATGACACGCTATCAGGCAGGACCTGGGGATGTGGGGGAGACACACACACACAAAATCTGGGCATTGATCCAGCTTGGTACTCACATTGCAGCACCATGAAATGTGAAAGAAATGGTGAAAACTGGTCTAAGAACTGCACATTGAGTCAGTTTGAATGGAAAATATCTAGTTAAATCCTTTTTCACATATTGACTTCAATATCTGCAAATAACTGGCAAAATATCTAAGAACACTTTGAAATTATCATATGTAACCAGATCATTGAACAGGTCAGTTAATTGTATCAGATGTCATGGAGAGATCAAAGAAGAAGAATTCTATATATTTAAGGTTAGTTATCCAGTAATCCCCACTGTATTGCTCTGATGTTTGAGAAGGAAGATTGGGTATATCTGATCTGAGTTTGACACTTAGACAAGACTCTTGGCTGGAAAGGGATCAGTGCCTGTCCCTCGCCCCTTCCCTTAATACAGTATCACCCTACCAGCCCTCCAGGTTTTTTTGCAGGTAAGTGATTTTTTGCTTATTAATTTCACTATGGTTTTTCAGATAGGGTATTCTTATGGCTTTTCTGTATTTGTTTTCTCTATTTGGAGAGCCGTGGTTAGTTTATTTTGATAGTTAGTCTTCTAGTTGGCTGTTTCCTGCCATTCTTTCTTTTATCATTCCTTTCCCTTTGACTCTTCAGAGTACAGTGTGTATGCATGCAATATAAAAAACATGACGATCAGAGTTTAAAAGTTAACCTTTTTTTCTCTCTGTGAATAACTCTGGGACTAGGGCCTTTGTAAATGTTGGCCTCTTTGTGTTACTAGTTTAATGCTTACTTTGTGTTTTTACTGTGTAGTGTTTGTGTCAACTGTGTTTCCCTTTTCAGGATGTCTGACAAAGCCTCCAGCATTAAAAAGTGTGCCGTGCTGGTGGGTACAAATTCCACCCCAAGACTCGCATGTGCAGTGTGTGTGTATTGTTTGGTCACAGCTCACTTGGAAGAGGCTTGGGGAGCTGTGCTCTTCCTGTGGACCTCTGGCCATTTCAAACAAGCAGTCTAAATTAATCTTAAAGGACCTTCTCCCTGCCACTTTGTTTAGCTCACTTCAATCCAAAAAACACCCAAAAAGGCATCAAAGATGCACAGTAGAGATAAGGCAAATGAGTAACAGGGAGACTGAAGGTGGCATAGAGCCATGAAGGAGATTTCCAGATCAGTCGTCAACCACTTAGACTCCAAACTCTGATCTGGCCAGGATACAGTTCCTGCTGGTTCCTATTGCTTTGGAACCACCCTTTTCCCAGGAGCCATCCCCCAACTCATGTCCAGTAACTGACACTCCCACTGGAGAGACATGGCTATCAAAGTTCCAGACAACCTTTAGCAACTTTGTGTCCAAGATTATGTTGTCCTCAGAGTCTTATTGAAGCAGATATGGATAGGATGATGAGCTTCCTAACCCTGATCCAGTTAGTTCTTCCACTCCCCCAACCAGGGGTTTGTGGGTCTGATATTGGCTGCTGCACTCCTGGTATTTCCTTTTCTGATCTGATCTTTGGATCAGGTCATACTGGATTTGGGCGACCTACTCATATTGTATCAGATAGGATGTCTTTGCTGTCTCTTTACCTCATCTACTTAGACTACATCTGATCTTTATGGATCCTGGATCCGAGAGATTGGTGTTGTGGTCTGGAATTTAATTCTGAGGCATTTGGAATCATCTCTACCCCTTGGTACCTTGGACCATGACAGCACAGCTTTGATTTCAGCTTCTGAGGGGAGGATCTTCTACCTGGGTCATTGGACTGGAAGATGGCTACCTCAGGGTCTGCTTCAGCTTTCAGTGCTTTCAAAAGATTCTTTTCCCCCAGGTCCAGGTCAAACCCTTGCAGCTTCAGGTGCTTTAGTTCCAGTTCATTCCTTATCCTTGGGACAGTCTGCTCCAACTAGCCTGGGGCAAATGCAGCTCTTGGGATTCCTGGTACTTCCAGTTCTTCTCCAGATGCTTCTATCAATGCAAGAGGAAAAATCAATGCAAGAAGAAACGTGTGGAGTCCCTCACAGAAGACACTGACCTCTATGTAGGGATGTCTCTCCTTTGGAAGACCTTTCCCTTGGAGACCTTCTTGGATTGTTGAGACAAGAGGTTTGTCCACTGGCACATCTTCCCAGGAGGAGTCTGTGTTCCTGAAAGCTTTCGGATCTGGACCAGCTACATTCTGTGTAGTTCCCCCTGAGGAAGATTTAGTCGACTTTGTGCCCCAGCAGGCTTGAAAGGAGCTGAGCATGGTGGTACTGATACCACACAAGGTAGACACTATTTTATTTTCCCCTAGGTGCAGGGCATACTGGAGTAAGAGGCCACTTATGGATGATATCGTGGTGACAGCAGTTACTAAAAAAAAAAGCTGTCTGAGGAAAGTTTTTGTCCATCCCCTGAACAAGGAGTCTCAGGCATTTGTTAGTTACAGGAAGTAGGTATACACTTTATTGGCATTCGTTGAACTATATGGCCCACTTGAATCATTTACTAAAGGACTTGACAAAGGAAGTTTCCAAGTTATTTACAGGTGGTGTGACTGCAGAGTCCAGGAACCTTTTAATCACAATTGGCTGTCATGCATTTTATTTCAAATCTGTCCATGTGCCTATTTTCCAATGCTGCAGATGGCATATCAAGAGCAGCAGATACTGGCATCACTGTCTGCTACCCTGCCTGGATGCATTTGTGTGACTTTGCCCAGAATATCAAGACTCCTTTCTTAAATGCACCATTTGGCTTCAGACTGTTTGGACCCAAAGTGAAAGATACTCTTACCAGAAGTGAGCAGGAGAGGAAAACCCTTTCTATTGTCAGAATCAATTTTTCCACCCTGCAAAGGATGTTTTCCAACAACCAGAAGGGAAGAAAGCACCTATGGTCCAGTAAATCCCAGGGTTTTGCCCCAGATGTTTCTGGAGACCAGGGCCCCCCACCCCAGGGCAGAGGAGAAGATGAAAATGGACCTCCGCCTAGAGGAAGAGGTAATCCACATCATCAAGGATTTTTGAGCCCCATTCACCAACAAACCCTTTTAGCATTCTTGTCTGCTTGGCCAACTGTCCTGTTGTGGAAGCAGTCTGGAGATGCATCTCTGCACCTGCATGCCTGAGCAGCCAACACTCAAGATTCCTGGGTGCTGAGAATAATTACTAGAAGATGTTTTGTTCCTTTCTTTCACCACCAAATACAAGCTTAGTCTCTTCCAGGTATTCCACTCCCCCCACAATGAAGGGCAGTGACTGTAGAGATATCAAAGCTGTTATCCAAGCAGGTCTTCCAGGAGATCCCACCAGACCAGAGAAGATCTGGAGTCTGCTCACAATTAATTTTAATTCCAAAGGAAAATAGGGCTCTCACACCAGTCTTGGACTTCAGTCACTTAAACACAAGTTGTCAAACAGACATTGTCCCAGATGGTCATGGTGCAGTCCGTATTGCCTCTGCTGTGTTCGGTTGTCCTCCAGGATGCATATTATCACTTATAGCCAGGTAGTCCAAAAGGTACCTATGCTTCCAGATGAGATCCAGTCACTTTCAATTCAAAACACTGCCTTTTGACCTTATTACAGTTCCCATGTGTTCACCAAGTGAATGGCAGTGGTAGCTGTACAAGTCAGACTGCAGAGGTTCTGGATGTTCACTTATCTGAATGACTAGCTCATCGCAGCTGCCATGAGAGGCTCCCTCATTCTAATCAGTCTCTCCTTACTCCACTAGTGCTAGTCTCTAAGCATCAGTCATTTGAGAGAAATCAGCACTGGAGCCTTTTCGGGTGTTAGTTCATAAGATGCAGTCTGTACAGTACCCGTCAACCACACTTCCTGCAACCAGACTGTTTTCTGTGTGCCTGCAAGTATTACTGCATTAGTATCACCCAGTCCATTGGATTCTGCATCTGTTGGGTTCTGTGGAGATGTCAAATGGGAGAATATCATTTGCATTTTCTGGGTGTTCATCAGTAGCTGCACTTCTACCTTCATCTTGTGAGAGACCTTCGTAAGTGTAATCAACTGTGCTTCTTTCTCCAAATCCAATTTGGATTTCACTGTCTCTAATGTGTCTTTATTCAGGTGGCTTTCTGATTTGCATAATTTTTTTTATTTATAAATCAAGGGAGCTGGCCTTAACTACTTCTCAACTATCCCTAATTTTCAGGGACGTGCATGATTTTGAATAAAATATTAGCTGTGTCCTTCATAATCCCTCCTAAAAGTGGTGATTTATGGAGAAAAGGTAGTGAAATAAACTTAAATAATGATAATTAGAGTTGTAGACTTACATTACTTCAGAAAATGTATATTCATTCACACATGTATTCTACTACTGTCAGGTTAATAATACCAATATTGTAAAAGTATCCCTGATTGTCCATGATTATTTACTTTGTCCCCGATTGGTTGTGAACTATGCTTACCACCAGTCCAAAAATGTACTCCATTAGATAGGTTGCTGCATCTATGGCTTTCTTTTGCATTTTATTGCTAAGATTTGTGTAGTGGCAATGTGGTCTACAGTCCATACATTTATTGCTCATTATTAGCTTGATCTGTAATCTAGATCAATTACTTTCTTTGGTTCCTCCATCCTCTAGCTTGGGACTGTGCCCCAGTAGTTAAGGACAGAAGAGGTAACATATGATACAGAAGCTATGTACTTACCATAACGCTAGATGTATATTGTCTTCTATCTCAGCATCCTCCAACCATTTTGTCACTTTCCTGTGGTTCCTCATAGACTGCACCAATCTTATCTGGGGCATTGGCTTCTTTCAGCCCATCTTATGGTGTGTCATTAGGGATTGGTGGTATGTCATTAGGTAGGGCAAACCCAGCCTGAGAGGTGGTGGTGCATTATGTGATAGAGAGGAGCCTAAGCCTTAGAGTAAGTGCCGAACTGTGATCACCCAGTTAGATACCATATACCCAATAGTTGAGACTGTCATAAGAAGACAACGTGGGTCTTTCATTATGGTAAATAACTTTCATTTTAAATACTCTAATCAAAGTGTATGAGCAAACATAATATGCTTTATTCCATTAAAAAGGTTAGCATATTCATGCAAGACTCCACACTACTACAGACCCTTCAAGATGTGTCAGAATATTTTCAGTGATGTAGTGCATTATCTGTTCAATTACCTAGAATGAGAACAGGATGAAAATTAAAGATGTGATAATATGTAAATAATGGAAGAGATAGGTATGTATAATTTTTTCAAGATATTGGGGGCGATAGAAACACAGTTGAGTGCTAATTTAAGGTTGGAGCCAGCATTACATAGTGAGTATAAAAGCCTTTGTTCCAGATTTTTAAGTACTCCTTGTCCTTTTAGGGAGTTATTTAAATAATATTGAGATAGGATAGGAATTGCTTTTAGCAGACATTTTAAAAAATACAGAAGAAAGACTGAATGAATATATCCAGGTTGTAATTGAATGAACATATCCAGGTTTTAGTTGACATAGAATTTGCACATCACCCTAGGAGGTTGTGTGAAAGGAATGAGAACTGTACATTGACTAACTGAGAACTTTTGGTGCATTGATGTTGAGTTTTTATAACCTGGAGAACTGAGTCTCAAAACAGAAATGTGCAACTTGTAGTTTAGTCAGCAGCAAGGTAAGAAGATGGGAAAAGTGTGGAAGAATGATTCAGATTCAAAATAGCAGTATAGTTGCTGACTCTCTGGATTGTTGACATGTATTATTGAGTAACAGCATTTTCTTCTGGTAATTGTATTCTTTACCAGGTTCCTCTAGCTTCACAGTATACAAGCGAATACATGTTTGCCTTTTGATATAGATAGGCTGACACAAATGTGGCCCAGTGAGTCATAATGTCTGATCTGTTGCGTAATCCTGAGGTGACTGGATAAGAAAAACAGTAATTATGTATTGGTGTCATGCTATTAGAGATGCAAAGAAATATCTTAAGGTAATGCACAGAATACCTTCCCCTCAAGCCAAAAATGTTTACGAAAGAGGTGATTGATGGAACCTGCATATCCAACCCTCTCACGGTCTGTGACTGATTCCTGGAGATCACTTGAAGGTGCTAGGGCTTCATAACAGATTTTGTATAAAATATTTGCATATTTTCAGATACTTTTTATGTACTGGAGATCAGTTGCTTTTAGATGCAACCAGTTGTCCTCCTCCACACCTTCTAATATCTCTACCCTATGGTGAATTGACTAGAGTAAGGAGGTTATGTAATAATTGCAGAAGCCATCACAATTGTTCATTAAAGGGGGTTATAATGCAGATGAACTCTTATTGTCTTTAGATAAAATTAGTAAAGATACTGTTCGTAAGTTTACTAATAGTTATAATGAATGCCAAGGTAGATTTAAGAAAAAAAACAAATAATTTAAGAAAGATGTATGCAGTTATGACATGATTTGTTGGCAGAAAAAGTTAAACTAACCAATTTTATTGGACTTCCCTGTGTAAGTACAGGGATTTGGTGGATATTTTTGATAAAAATCTGATTTTTTCATTTAGAAGGGGTAAAATATAAAGGATATGCTAGTTGGTGCTAGATTTTCAAAACCCAGTACATGTTTAAGTCATAATCCTAGCCTGGTGGGAACACATCCTTGTGGCAGATGTAGAACATGTCAGTAT
>NC_056737.1:301775406-301785406 GCF_019279795.1 Protopterus annectens
TTGGATGTAGTTTGTGGTGTATGAATTTGTGTGGAGTATAAAGTAAGAGACTGTTTTTTAAGGGTTTTGGGTGGGAGTTTGAGTGTGTGTTAGATTGTTTTTAAGTTGTATGTGTGGGTTAGGATAGGTAGGTTAACGTATGAGTGTGTAATTGTTGGATGTGTTGGTGTTTGTGTGTGCGCGCATGCACTGAGGACTGGAATGTCTAGATGTGAGTGTTCTGTCTGTTACTGTTTGTGCGATCTCGGAGTTAGTATAATGGGGGGGGCAGTATTGTAGGTATTTGTGTGTTTGGTGTTTTGTTTTTTGTGTTTATTTGTTTTGTGGTGTGGTGTGTGCTGTGTGTTCGAGTTTATGGTTTCAGATTTGTGAAGTTTCGGTTTTGTATGGTTTCGGCTTTATGGTCTCAATCATATATATATATATATATATATATTGTATATGGAAAAGCACATTGCAGTATTTCATTGTGCAATCAGTTGTTACTGGTTTAAACTGTCTACTGTTGGATGATGATGATCTGATGAAGGCTTAAAAAGCTGAAAGCGCTTATCGTTGCTGGGATCCTTGTTTTATTTTTGAGGATTTCAAGTGTTTTGCATTTTATTGTTTTTCGTCTTTCTTTTTACTAAAGAGTGTTTTTTAATGCTGTTCCTTGGTGGTGTACCTAGAATTTGTGCATGTATTTCTCATAGAAAGGGTAACATTTCTAACATGCACATGCGTATTTTTTAGATCCTTTGAAGCTTTTTTGTTGATCACTGTTTTGATGTGAAAATCTCACTTGATTTTGTTGTAATTGTCTTGCAGCTCTATTTTCAAGATTGAAGTTTAATATTTGCTGACTAAGACAGATCTTTTCAGACTTATAGTGTATGATATGCAGTTGAAAGCACGTTTACTACTTAATTGCTGATTTTATACAGTTCTGCTCTATTGCTGTTGAACAGCTAAAGTACTCCTGCTAGGGAGTGCATGGTGTGTGTTGTTAGATGTTACTGTCTTTTAACAATTACTGTAAGATGAGTGCTGTCTTTTGTGCCTTAGGATTCTAGTATAACGCTTACACTAAAGGTCGTATTGTTTTCAAATATAACTTTTTTTTGCTACAGTAGTATAATTTTGGGTACACTGTTAAGGATGTTTACCTCCTTTGTAGTGGTTGTCTTTCATAAAAATGTTTTTGCTGTCCTAACTTTAGATGCGTGCTCATTTTTTGTATTGTATAGATATTACTGCAAGTTAAATTCTTTTTTTGCTTTTTGTATACTGTCATTTATTTTTAGTGATAAGACATGTAAGCACTCTGTAGTTTTATTTGTGGGATTTACTTATTATATGACGACTGTATATGCTTTAGTTGGTCAGATCTAGACAAGGCTGTTTGCCTACCAGGACCACTCTTCCAGGGCTTCTTTTCCATACATAAATGCACTGTTTCCAAAATGGCAAACCTAGACTGATACATAAGAAAGTATTTGCAAGGTATGAGTTTTTTCCTCACATCGAAAATGCTGACTACTTCCTTTCAACTTCTGGATGTGAGAAGACACATAAGGGGTAAACCTAGACGTTATGATTCAGTGTTACAGTGACTTGTACTTGAAGATCTGCCATTGCAGTAAATGTATGTATACTAGCACGCAACTGCACTGTGCTACTCTGTTCACTGTATTTTGTCCTTTTCTTTTCCTAGGATTAACTTTTTTTTTTTAATTTGAAATTTGTTAGCTTGGGTAGAGCATTGTTCCAGCATGACCATTTTCCCAGCTGGGGTTGATTACAAAACCAGATTAATCTCCAGCAGTAATTATGTATACTATATATGGAATGTCCTGTACAAGCAGCAACATTAAGTACTTAATACAGTTGCAACAAGAGTAAAGCAGTTACATGTTGTAGCTTTCTTACATTGCTCTGTTGGTTAACAAAGTTCTCTGTAGTTCGTCCACTGTTACCTTATTGTGCTGTGCTAGCTCTAATGCAAGTATAGTTGCATTATTTAAAAGGCTTGCCACTAATTCATGCTTCTTAACTGTGGGTGTTTTTATTTATATCTGAGCCCATTTGTGCTTGTTAACTGCAGACCTGTTTAATTATTTTTATCCCAATTAAGTGCATATTCCAGAGCAATGTTTAGGGTAGGACCATCATTTATTGTAAGTGTCATTTAACAAGGTTTTAACTGAGGTTTCTCCTAAATCTATAATATTGCAGAGGCTAAAAATACCCAGCAGGTCACAGCACCTGTGCTTCTGTTGAGATAATTCATCAAGGAATTTCTCAGACATTCTTACGGAACCTTAGCCACCACATTCAGTAATGAATACCTTGTATCACTTTTAGATTCTGCAGGTCCTTGTAAGGAGCTGGAACAATTTGTGGGAGGCTAATGCTGGATTTGAAAAAGGCTGATGGAGATGCAGTCCCTGGCTTACATGTTGCACTGGAGGTGAGCATAGCCCATGGCTGTCTGAATATTAGTCATCCATGGATTGCTTTTGCCTCTGATAACCTTCTCAGGAAATGGGCACCCCTCCATGAGCTGCTGTGGGCTGCACGTCAGCTGAGGTAGAATAGAAGAATGAATGGGCAGTCCAGGTCCGTGGCCTAATGGTTTTCAGAAGCAAAAGGCAAACATGTACATAAAAACATATCCTGCAAAAGCTCATGTAAAAACCAAGATTAATTGCAAACATAATAAGTATATATAGAAAAACGGGGAAAATCATAAGCACACACAATAAAAACTTTAATTGTACCATGTCACAGTAAGCACTTTCATCCCACCTGAGACTTCATCAGACTGTGTTAACAAAAAAAAAAAAAAAAATGCAGATCCACATCTAAAAAACTGAACCCAACCCGCTCAGTCTTGTGATTGCTCACATCAGTGTTGCAAACCCCTTCTATCTAAAATACTTTAAAGTTCTGTACATCATTTATGCTTGTATCATGGCAGGTATTTAATTTGACCTGCCAAGAATATTCCCTCCTGTCCAACAACTCTTCTAGGTCTTCTTTTCCAGTCAATAAATGTACTTTTTCCATGATGGCAAATCTAGACTCATGTTGCTTTAGTTGCATGAATATGCTCAAAAATCCTTTTATACTTGTATACGTCTGTTTAACACTACTAAATGTCATCTGGTGACTGAATAAATTACAACTGTAGAAAATATATTGTATATATTTAAGTATGTTAAGAAAATAAATATATGAATAAACATAGATTCATCTTACCAAAATATATTGTTTTATATAATCAAAAATAAAGTGCCATTTTATAACTAATAAATTAATGTTAAAACTCCTCCTTTAACCTCAGTTTTGACGAAGCACCAAGAATGGATTGCCAAAATGGAGTAAATTGTAAAAAGCCGGGTTTAAATGAAGAGTTCTAATGCTAATCTATTAGTTATAAAATGGTATTCAGTTTTTGATTATATAAAACCATATATTTTAGTGAGGTAAATTTGTTTATCAATGTGTTTTCTTTAAATATTTATTTAAATGTATACATGCTACACCTAATACAACACCTACAGCACTCAAAACACATAAAACCACAAGACAAGTGTCTCACCAAACAAGCCCCCCCCCCCCCAAGGCAAAGCACATCTAAATTAAATTTTTTGGTCATAGGTGACTCTAACCAGGCTGGACAAGGAGAAGGTTACGGTCGTTCAGGTGCCAGGATCCGCCATATCACACACACACACACACGCACTCACGTCTCACCACAACAAGTAACGTTATGACTCTGTCATAGTTCATGTTGGTGTGAATGATTTGAGGGCATACCTCACTGGACTGTATGAAGAAAGACATGACTGAAGTCTCTGTGTCTCAGGCAGGTGTGTCCCTAGCCTTGAACAGCATACTACCTTCACCTAAGATGATGTCACAGTATAAACAAAAAATGATCAACTTCAACAATTGGCTTAGATGTTCGTGTTACACTGCTGCAGCCATTACACTTGGGTTATCCTGCCGTCAGGCGGTTCCCCAGTCGGCCTGAGTTCCAAAGTCTTGGTCCAGTGTCGGTTGCTGTCGCCTCCTCCCTGACGTCAGTGCGACGGGTATATAAGATGCAGCCAATGCCATTTTCTTCAGTCTTTCTTGCCGCGCGGTGCCCGAAGCAAAAGCAGTTCGCAAGTGCCGGTCGGCCGTCTCCTGAGATTTTCATTCCGAATCCAGAACCGAAGTCTTCTACAAAGCTAAGTACCCCGTTGGGGAAACTTTTTCTTGCCTCAGACCGATGTCCGTAAAAGTTAATAACTGTATTTCTTGTGGGAAGCAAATACCTCATAAGGATTTCCATTCCTATTGTATCTATGCCCAGACCACGACATCACTGGTTGTCGGTTTTGTGCTAGATTTAACAAGCGCACTATTCAACGTCAGTTTGATTTTACCCGACATTATTTTGGTAGAAAATTCATTTATACCATGCCGTCGGAACTTCCGACCGGAATACACAAAAAGCGCAAAGACGAGGATAGGCATCCGAGGCCCAAAACTGATGACGAAGTCTCTTCTAGGCCAGTCGCCGGTTCTCCGGTTTTCAGCGAGGCGCCTTCACAGCCCCTGACGACCGCTTCTGTCGAACCACAGGCTGCCTCTGACTCCCACGTGGAGATGGCTGGGCCTTCGGACGCACAAGATATTCAGCCTACCGAGAATAACCTTTCAGAGGGATCCCGAGTATCTGAGCAACCCATAGCTTCAGAGGGTGTCTTCAGACCCACTCAGTTAAGCATTAAACCCTCAGCTAAGTCTAAGCCTCCTTTAAAATCAAAGAAACAAATACAGCATTCTCCAGGGCAGGCCTCCATGCCTAAGAAACAAATGCTCAAAATGGCCGAAGACCTAATCACTCTGATCAGGGGGTCACATCCCCCTCCTGATAAAAGGCCTAGACAGGATGCAGACTATGACTCATCTGACCAGGTGTCCATCTCTTCTGATTCATCCTCAGACCTAGGATACTCTTTACCCCCTTATGAGGATTCTGATGCTGAGGAATCCATTCCATCAGCCTCACCACCTGAGGACTACTCTTTTGGGGAAACCCTACATACCATGAGGGAGCATTTCCACTGGGAAGGCCAGGATTACTCAGAATCCAAGAAAAGGTTCAGAGACTTCCTTTTATTACCTCAACACAGACCCCTTGCTATTGCGCCAGTGTTAGATATTGTGGATGATGTGTATACTGAATCCAGCTTAAATCATGATTCCTTACCTCCAGCCCCTGTTAAACCTGACAGATACCACAGAGTCCCTGACTCACATAAATTTCTGTATAAAAGCCCTGTAGCTGACCCTGAAACTATTTCTCAGGGACCCAAAGGAGTTAAGGCCTCATCAGCCAAGAATCCAGTTCCCTCTGACAGAGATTCCAGAGCATTAGACAGATGGGGAAAGAAAGTATATACGTCTGCAACTTTAGCAATGAGAGCCTTAAATTGCCATTTTCACATGCTAAAATATCAGCAATTTTTACTGTCACAGTTAACACAAAAAAATGCTTCCAGAATCAGATCCTCCTAATTTTAAAGAAATGCAGGATTTATTGCATGCAGCTGAACAAGTGGGAAAGCATACTTTGCAATGTGGTTTTGATTCTCTAGAGGCCTCCTGCAGAGCAGCAGTTACAGGCTCTGTCATTAGAAGACATGCTTGGTTAAAAGAACATACGTTACCAGATCATGGTAAAGCAAAATTATTGGATGCACCTTTGCAGCAGGATGTGTTATTTGGAGTTAAGGCAGAAGAGGTATTAAAGAAAATGGGGGATAAGGCAAAATCTATGCAAACGGTGAAGGATTTCTGACAGGTTCAGCCTCCTAGATTT
Organism: Protopterus annectens; assembly: GCF_019279795.1. Classification (NCBI taxonomy): domain Eukaryota; kingdom Metazoa; phylum Chordata; order Ceratodontiformes; family Protopteridae; genus Protopterus; species Protopterus annectens. The sequence continues at coordinate 301,781,267 of NC_056737.1, forward strand.
AGCAGAAACTGGCCAACGAAGAATTGGTCCTTTCCAATTACAGACAGACCTCAAGGGGGAAGATACAGACGTCCAAGAGGTAGAGGTCAAACACAAGATCCTTACAGGCCTCAACAATGGTTGCATCAGGCCAGAAAGAAGGGGAAGACAGGCCCCAATCATATAAAAAGCAGCTCCAATGACTTCCCATTACAGCTGCCAAACGAATCCCTTTTGGCAGCCCCTTCAGAGGAAAACTGACACTCTTCTACCACAATTGGCAAGTGATCACCAAAGACAAATGGGTTCTCAACATTGTATTTCAAGGTTACAGGTTCCACTTTCATACTCTGCCAAGGTTAAAAGGAATGCCAAATCTGCCACCAAATCAATGGGCAGAGGCTCAAAAACAAATTACAGCACTCATGGATATGAGAGCTATTCAACAGGTACCATCACAGGAGCAAGGACAAGGATTTTACTCAAGACTCTTTCTGGTACCCAGAAAGGACAAAGCCTGGAGGCCCATTCTGGATCTTTCATCTCTAAACACTTACCTGGATGTTCCAAAATTCAAAATGTTGACACTACAGCAGCTTCTTCCCATGCTGGGCAAGAAAGCTTGGCTCGTGACTTTGGACCTCAAGGAGGCATACCTGCATGTCCCTATCAGACAAAACTGCAGAAGATACCTCAGATTCATAGCTGGTTCAATGCACTACCAATTCTCTGCACTGCCCTTTGGCTTATCTACTGCACCCTGGGTCTTCACAAAGTGCCTGGCACCAGTAATTTCATTTTGCAGACAGAAAGGAATTCAAATTTATCCGTACCTGGACTACTGCCTGATTCAAGCAGAGAGCAAGGACATTCTTCTAAAGCATCTGGCATTTGTAAAAAAGTTAAGTTGCCTGGGGTACACAGTAAATGAAAAGAAATCAAAACTAGTGCCCTCACAAGAGATTATATTCCTGGGTGCCAGCTTGAACACAACGGCCCAGATGGCTTATCTCACGCCAGACAAGCAAGGACAACTGACTCAATACTTTCAATTGATGGCAACAAAGACCCAACTCCCTGCAAGAAAAATTCTGCAGGCCTTGGGTTACATGGCATCCTGTATACTACTAATTCCATATGCCAGACTGCATATAAGGAAACTACAATGGTACCTAAAGAATGTATGGTCTCAACACTGTCAAAGTTTGGAAACAGTTATACCACTAATCCCTTGCCTTCAACAGGAATTTCAGTGGTGGGCTCAAGCTTGTCACCTCAACCAGGGACAGCCTTTTACACAACCCACAGTCAGGCAAACACTGACAACAGATGCATCGGATTATGCCTGGGGAGCACACATGGCAGGCAAATGTATTCAGGGCACGTGGCCCGCAGAACCAAGGCATCTTCACATCAATCAAAAAGAGATGCTAGCTGTACAAAATGCCCTTATAGCTTTCAAGGTCCTGCTGCATCCAGGACAACTACTGCTAAAGACAGACAACACCACAATTATGTGGTACATAAACAAGCAAGGGGGCACTCACTCCTACCCCCTATGCAGACAAGCTGTGACCTTGTGGAACACAGCTATAAACCTTCAAGTTCATCTGCAAGCACAATTCCTGCCAGGAGAGAAAAACGCACACTGGCAGACGACTTAAGCAGAAACATTATGGATCCACATGAATGGGAATTGAATCCACAAATATTCAGTATGATAACACAGAAATGGTGGAGCCCGGACATAGATCTGTTTGCATCCCCAATAAACTGTCAGCTACAAAAATTCTGCAGAAGGAGTTACCATCGACAAGCATGGAAAGTGGATGCCCTTTCATTCAGCTGGGAGAACCTACAAGTATACGCTTTCCCACCACTACCTCCCTGCCAAAGGTACTCATAAAAGCCAGGTAAGAAGAGCCAAAGATGATCCTGATTGCACCAGACTGGCCACGCCAGCACTGGTACCCAAACTTAAGGAGCTTAGCACAAGAACCACCCTGGATTTTGCCTCAAATCCCACATCTGCTGACTCAGCACAACCAGCCACCCTACCTCAGCTTTGGGATTCTACCCAAGTGTAATGACTGCAGCAGTGTAACACGATGAACATAGTACAGTTTTGTACCTACCATAAATGTAGATGTTCGAGTGTATACACTGCTGCAGTCCAGGTTACCCTCCCTCCTTCCCCTCGTACTTGCTGGTACGTACCTATGTCTTCTACCCTTACTACCTATGGGGAGTATTTGCTGGTAGCTGTAAGTTGTTTTTTGCTTTTCTTATGTATGTTTTATTAGCAATTGGAATTGCCTACCTGTTTAGAGGCACCTGACGTCTGGGGCAAGAAAAACTGAAGAAAATGGCGTCTGCTGCATCTTATATACCCCTGTCGCACTGACGTCAGGGAGGAGGCGACAGCAACCGACGCCGGACCAAGACTTTTAGAACTCAGGCCGACTGGGAACCTCCTAACGGCAGGATAACCCAAGTCTAATGACTGCAGCAGTGTATACACTCGAACATCTACATTTATAGTAGGTACAAAACTGTACTTTTCTGGTGTCATTCCTAGGGGATCCAGTACCTATCAGCCTGGGATGACATGGTAGACCACACTGCTTTAACAGAGATAGTCTTCATCTGTTACCTCTGGGATTTCAGTTAATGGCTAAGGTTTTTGCCACTTCCCATACTGCTTTTTTAGGCAATGTCACAACAAAACTTCTGACATAAAAATACGTTCAAAAAGTGACCTCAAGATTACGCTGGTAAACACTAGGAATCTAAACCTAAAACTGCACTCACTGAAAGCAGCCGTTACCTTAGAAGATGCTGACATTTGTGCAGTCACAGAGACCTGGTTTAAGGCTGCAGAAAGCACCCTGGCCGTACTGGGTTATAATACCTTCCACACATTCAGACCACAAACTGAGTGTGAGAAATAAAGGAGGTGGAGTATCAATATTTATGAAATATAAATACACCTCTAGATTGATTAGACAAACCAATTCCTTTGAACTAGTCTAGGTCCAGTTGACTGTAGGTAAGACCCTTCTCCAAATGATTGCCAGTTATAGGACCCCCTCCATGACCCAGGATACCCACACTGCATACTTGGATCTACTTGAATCGCTCAAGATACAACCAAGCACCCTGGATTTAGGTGACTTTAACTACTCATCCATTGATTGGGTAAATTATGTGTGTACTAACACACTTGACCAAAGGTTCTTGGACTTCAATGCCAGTGCCCTGGACCAGTTGGTTGAGACCCCCACAAGGAGTATCTGGAACTCTGGAGCTGGTGCTCACTAACATGGGTGATCATTGCACCACCCCATGTGTGCAGCCCCCACCCTATTGAGGTCTGATCATAAATCAGTGTCATTAGAAGTAACAGTAACATCAACCCCCCCCCCCCCCTATTAGTAGCAACCAGACAAAAAAAGTTCTCCAAAGACGATTACAACCTAAAACATGACAACATTAATAGCTAGATAGCCTCTGCCCTCACTGATAGCATGCACACCTATACTGGGATTTATACCTATACTGGGATTTATACCAATGCGTTGTATAAACATCTATACAAATCTATTGACTCCGCTGTACCTGATGAGATTGAAACTAGATCCTCAAGAAAGAGCAAGACTTCCTGGTGGACATCCGCCATGAACAGGTTACAAAATAAGAGAAAGAAGTTGCTGTTCAAGAGCAGGAAGGAACAGTCTCTGAATTGGAAGCATTCCCTCCTCTGCTTAAACAAGCAAGTAAGACACCTTGTAAAGCATTCTAAAGCTAACTGTGAATCCAAATTAGCCTCCTTAACTACGGATAACCATAAGGCCTTCTTTAGGTATGTCAGAAACCTTAAAGGAAAAACCCAGATCAGCGCAGAACTGGTTGTTAATGGCACCAAGTATACTGAATCCTCAGAAGTAGCCAGCCTGGTAGCTGACAGGTTCAGTGAAAACTTCTCCCCCTGTCCCTGCCACATATCCCCCAAAGGATCCCTACTTACCTGCCCCTCCACCTAGTATCTCCAAGACGCAGGTCATAAATGCCCTCTCCAAAGCTAAAAACACAGCCTCTATGGGACCTGATATTATCCCAGGCTGCATTCTAAATGGATTAAAACAGGAAGTAGTTACACCA